>NC_000075.6:82224563-82262063 GCF_000001635.26 Mus musculus | reverse complement strand
TTATTGTCAACTACAGTCCATCCACGTACTGTTCAATAAAATCTCAGAACCTAGTTTTCTTGCCTCACTGAGCCTTTCTGTCTACTGATCAGGCTCCTTGAAGTCTCTTACTTTCCTTCTCTAGACTCTGCAACCCGTGGGTACTTCGACTCTCCTGCATATGATATTCACATATAAGTAGTCCATAGAGTCATATGAGGATTAAATGAGGACCTAGCAACTCCATATATAATCTATTATTCCTTTGTTTCCTTGTCTTTGGTGGGTTAATTTGTCTCTATAACCAAACAACTGGATATTTTTATGAACCTCACTGAAAACTACATGAGAAGCACATTATATCCACTTTAAAAGTTATGGAGTAGATTATTGCCATTTATTTTTAGCAAAATGTCATGTGCAATCCAGTAAACACATACAATACAAATAAAATATATTTGGCTATTCTTTAGGAATATGCAAAATTCTCCTTACTCTTTGGTGATGACAGTAACAGTTTTTAATCCATGTAATATTTTGTTTTCTTTCTGACTTAGCTCTAAAACATGTGACTTTAGGGGACAGTGTCAGTAAAGTTCATTGGAAACTGCATCACGGCAGTGTGCTTCCATGATCCTTCCTTCAGGTGAGAGACTTCGCCCACTTATGTTATACAGCTGTATAAGGATCGAACTAGGCTAATGAAGAATATGAAAAAGTTAGAGTTTTAAACAATTGGGACTCGGTGCTCTTATTTAAGAATAACACACACTTAGGGGAAGTCATAATGATGCTCACAATATATTTCACGTGGATTCCCAGACGTGTCGTCTGAGTCTCATAAGTCATAAAATATCACTTGGTTATTGCCCAAGGGTTTTACCTATGAGTTAATATAATTGAAACATAAAAATGTAAGTATTTCCAGTAATACCTCCTAGGGTCATCACAAAAATCATTTTTCCAGAAAAATGCCCCAAGCACCCATGAAATCTTTTCAAATGTGAATTTATTTCTAACTCTAGAAATGCAGGATGAGCTGTAAATAGCAATGTAAATCCACAGATAATATATAGAGCCCAATGCTTTAGAAGCAAAGAACTAACAAGACTTGCTTCTAATACTTTATAGGTAAAGATGAGTTTTATTGGTGTTATCTTTGATTCAGCTCTAAATAATTCCACAAATATCTTTTTAAAATCCAGGTGGGTGAATGAGCATTATAAGGTGCTTAGGGGAATGAAAGGAAAATTGAAAATACATTACCCATCCATTGTGTGTGCAGATAAAATGAGGTACAAACATAAACACAAATTTATACCCAGGTATATGACAACAGAGAATAAATACTTACAAAGACATGAATGTGCTTTGGAGCTATAAGGCAGGGAAACCAAATTTTATTTCTGTCTGTGGGGGTTTGAGAAGGCTACACTTACTAGAAAATTCACAGTGGAGGACTTGAAGTCACAGTGAATTTTTTTCAATAATGGTAGGACAGCATCAGGCTATGCTCTGAAACAGTGATGACATCAGTAGAACAGTAACTATAGAGCTTAGAGAGTAGGGCAATGGCCTTCTGGGATTTAACAGGGCGGAGATAAAAGTTCAGCAGCATACACATAGAACTATCGTGATTAGACACACTCACGTGAGGCTTTCCTATTAATGTCGGGAGAGGTGTCTCATCAGTGACTTGTTCTCTAGTTCATCTGGATAAGTTGCTGTGGCAGCCTGGATCTATAACCTCAGAATTTCTTAAATATGTTGTCCTATTAGAAAGATAGAACCTTTGTAAAAATTCTATAGATGTGTGTTCTCACTTCTCTATCAGAATAGGACTTAGAGTATCAAACTGTTTTCATTCTAGAATTCTACAGAATCATCTGGTATCTCATGGGGTGTGTGCTGAGATGACTTATCCAGACAATAAGGTAAAGGAAGCTAGGCAACATCATTAAGCAGAAAGAAGATGGCAGATATGACGACAGTCATAAATGAATCATCTACAAAGAGGCAAGACATGGGTCAGCATGCTGCTGATTTCTGGAAACTTGGCCTTTTCTCTCCCCAGACAATGCTTAGATTCAAATTCTGAAAAGTTTGTCATTACACGGCCTTCTGTTTATAAGCTTGTAAGTGTGGCAATCTCAAGAGTCTTCATCAATAAAATACTTTTCATTCTCTTGTTACTATTTCATCCAAAGACTAAGTTAGGGCTGGAGAAGCTCTGTCTGGATCATATCTACACATCTAAGTGTAATAGTATGGGAATTGATACTTCTGAGTGTATTCTCTTGGCTAAACTTACATAACCTTGTACAAAATAAGTCATATTTTTACTACTGTTGGCAGAAGGATGAAATTTCTTTAAGAAATAATTTTTTAGCAGACGAGTCAGAATGCAGCATTCTACCGACCACCTGGTGAACAGGAAAGTAATCTTTTGTCACTGGAAAGATTGCTCTATAGAAGTGTGCTTCCTTGGATGTAATGACTCTCAGGTCAGTGCATGTCAAAGCAGTGGGATACTTCTCAGCACCAAACAATTTGACATGCATCTGTGTAGCGTATTAAAACTAAGTTAAGAGTTTCAGTCTCTGGTTATGTGAGCTATGCAGCAGACGCTGGTTAAGTAAAACAGAGGCGTACTTGGTAATGAAATTCTCTTATCCATTTCTGTCCTTTTTCAGGACCATTGCTCATCAGGCTTCTTTGGGGATAATCACTCTTTAGAGTCATAAGTAGGATTCAGCAATGCACTTCTGGGTCCCTGAAGATTGCTTTGGAGTGCTGGACTCCACTCTTCATTTCACCATAAGATGAACGTAGTAATTTTATGCACAGCAGTGATTTTACACCTCTGATGATTTTCTCATCTAGGTGTGTCACAGGTATTCTGTTACAGATCTAAATAACTAGTGTGGTGTTTCAAAGTTCCTGGTTCCCAAAGTTTTAAGTCTGTAATTTTATAAGGATATTCCTTATTATTATAGGTAACAGCAAGTGTAAATTGATCTGCTTGCTTATTTCTAAGAGTGTTATACACTTAAACAAGAGTAAAGATGGTGTGTTTCTAAAATGTCTAGGCTAATGTTAAAATGTTTACTAGAAAATACCTTTGGGGACAAGTCAGACATTGGAAGTCACAGCATTGTATCATGAGTATTCTGAGCTTTGTTTTGAAACCCAAGAAAAAAGAAGAGCACACCAAAGTGTGCATGCTACAGTCCTAGAGATTCCCAGAACCCAACAGGGAGGACATTAGCCAAAATACACAACAAAGGGGAGATAGAACCTGTAGAGACCATATCCAGTGGATAGGCATGGCCCCTGGTTGAGGGATGGGGCCACCCACATACCTCGAAAATAGTAATCCAGAATTCCTCCTGTCAAAAGGAAATGCAGGGACAAAGAGTGGAGCAGAGAATGATACAAAGGCCATCCAGAGACTGCCCCACCTAGGGCTCAATACCATCTGTAGACAACAAATCCAGAAACTATTGCTAATGCCAAGAAGCATTTGCTGACAGAAGCCTGGTAAAACTCTCTCCTGAGAGGCTCTGAGAGAGCCTGACCAATACAGACATTGATGCATGCAGCCAAACATAGAAATGAGTGAGGGACCCCAATGGAGGAGTTAGAGCAAAGACTGAAGAAACTGAAGGGGTTTTCAACCCCATGATATTGCAACAATATCAACTAACCAGACAGCCCCCCACCCCCGCTCAAGCTCCCAGGGACTAAACCAACAATCAAAGAGTACACATGGGGGAACCCATGGCTCCAGCTGGGTATGTAACAGAGTATTGCCTTATTGGGCATCACTGGGATGGGAGCCCCTTGGTCCTGTGAAGGCTAGATGACCCAGGGTAGGGGATTGCTATGTTGCTGAGGCAGGAGTGTGTGGGCAGGTGGGGTAGCACCCTAATAGAAGCAGGGTTAGGGAGGAGGAGATAAGGGGTTTGTGGAGGGGAAACTGGGAAGGGGGATGACATTTGAAATATCAATAAATAAAATAACCAATAAAAATTAAAGAAAAAACTCACAGCATAAGGTTGGAAACCACAGAAACACACACACACACAAAACACATAAAATGAAACAAACAATCAAAACAAACAAGCTGTAATATATAAGCAAAAGACCAGTAACATTAAAAATAAAGCTCAAGGAAAGCATTATGAGACAAAAATTCTCTAAAAGTACCACTGAGTTCATTTTGTTGGTTATCTAGTGCTGGACATCAGACCTGCTCTTAATTATGGTTTGTATACCCAGAGAGAGTTTATTGGGAAAAAAACCTGCCTTTTCTTTTGCAAGCAATTGTTAACTGGAGATAGCTTCTTGTTTATGGAGAGGGGCTCTTGTCTACTTCCACCCTCAGTGCCGAGATGACACGTGTCTTAGACCTCTGTACCATGCTTCCTCAGTATCTGTGATGTCATCTGTGTGCCAGTCCAATTTTGTCTGAAGGTTACTGTTTCCTTGGAGTCCTCCATCCCCACTGTCTCTTATAATCTTTCCATCTCCACTTCTGTAAGCTTTCTTGAGATTTGAAGACAGGGGCTTGGTAGAGACAACCTATTTAAGACTACGTGCTCCAAAGCTACCCACTCTCTGCACATTGTGGATCTCTGTTTTATTTCCCATGTATCTCCTTCAGGAGGGGGCTTTTCTGGTGTGTGGAATGGCTTATGGGTATAGTAGAATATTGTTAGAAGTCATTTTATTGTTGCATTCCTTTAGGGAACAATGGCATCTGGTTTTACCTTAGGTCCATTGCCTATCTAGTCTCAAGTTCTTGGCCACCTAAGCAGTGTTACATATAGGCGTCATCTTATAAATGAATCTCACTTTATAAATTAATAAATTGGGCCTTACATCCAATCAGGATTTTTTTTTGTTCCCACAATTTTGTCTTATGCATCATTGTATCAAGCAAGCAGGTCATTGTTTGCTGGGAACAATATAAAGGGAACACTGGGGGGCTCGGGGAGAAGTGGGGGAGGAAAAGGGGCCTAAAATCTGTCCAGAGTTCCTGTGCTCTGGGAAGGCAGACACAGGCAGAGCTGCTGGACACTTTCCACACTGCCAGGCTGAGCATCTAAGGTTAACCCTACTGGGCAGGTGGTGGAGAATGGGCAGCCCCTGACTGGTGACCCCAGAGCTACCTTGCTAAAGCCCCAGGGTTGTAGGAGAGAGGAAAGAGGGAAGAAGTTCCCAACACTGGTGAAAGAGTGCTCAGAGGATCTAGATGGGGCTAGAAATTCAGGAAGAAAGAGAGGAGAGAGAGAGAGAGAGAGAGAGAGAGAGAGAGAGAGAGAGAGAGAGAGAGAGGAAAGTCTAGAGAGAAACAGAGAGAAGGAGAGAGGAGAGGAGAGGAGAGGAGAGGAGAGGAGAGGAGAGGAGAGGAGAGGAGAGGAGAGGAGAGGAGAGGAGAGGAGAAAAGAGAAGAAGACAAAGGGAAAGGGAAGAGGAGAGAGAAGTGAGAGAAGTGAGAGGTAAAGTAACAAAGGAGTAAGAGAGTGAGGTGGGGGCCTAACAGCCCCTTTTATGATCTTCATTGTTGCTAGGTAGTGGGGAGGAGTTTAGCCTGAAGGTCAGAAGCTTGGGCCATTGCTTATATCACTACTGACCATGCTTCTCTTGTGGGGGCTGTGAGAGATGGTAACATAGGCAGGGGCCAGCGTTCCAGGAGCATGAGGGAACGCCTACCATGTCATGTAGGTGAATTATGACCATCTGGGTTCAGACCTCACCTTGACTGGAGACCAGCCTGCAATTCCCCACAATTGTTGTGGACCATATGCTTTGTAATTTGGTGTGTACCTTTCTCCTCTGGTAGCACGAAGAATGTGTTCCAGAATCATAAACATCAGTTAGTAAGGTATAGGCTTCAGTTAGGCACCGTCATCATTTCTCTATGTTTAATGGAATATGTAGGGAGGGATTGTCTTCAGAAATAGGGATTTATTATCAATTTCTCAAAAGTAACTAATATTCTTGCACTATCCTGAGTTTTTCAAGGGAGTTTACATGGGAAGCCTTTGGCCAACAACTCAATTTAGCCCCTTTCCAGCACTGGATGTTTTACATGGGAGGGAATAATGTCTTACTGGAACCTTGTCCCCCTTGCTATTTGGTGGTTCCATTTAAATTTCTTTGGTATTTTACAGTAACCTTTATGAAAGATTGTTTACAAGAATGTGATCAGGCTACCAGTGACTATATTACAAAGAAAATGCCTCTTCCTTTTCCATCAAACATTAAATACACATATCTCCTTAGGGAAGGTTGTGGACAGATAAGTCCCTCCCTTATGGTTAACATTAACGACCTATAAATTTCAAGTGAGTTATATAAAATAGTGTGTGCCAAGATATGTAAGATTCCAACCTTGTGAAGGGCTGTGCAGTTATCTAATCACAGCTGCTAATAGTTTAATGGCTCGTCATGCTCAGAAGACAGGGTTCCACAACACTTCACCTCTTTGTCTGGCTCTAACATTCTTCCCTCTATTCTGTGATGCTCAGTGAGCCTTAGAGGTATGATAGATGTCTCAGTTATAGATGATCTTCCAAGCATCACTTCTCATGACCTTGACAAGTCATGAGTGTCTTCAGTTACATTTTCCCGTTAAAAGCAATTTCTCTGACAAAACTTGATAGCAACATTGGTCTATAGTCAAACACATAGTTCATTTAGAAGGCAATTAGACCAGCACATCATGTGCATTTTGCTAAGCAACAGCATCATCTTCCTCCACCCGACTATGGTCTATGACTTCCCTAGCTATAGGCTTTTGTAGGAATTTATAGTACCAGACTTGAATTTCTTCCTGTGGATTTAGATAGAGTGAAGTTATTTTCTTTTAAATTAAAATGCTTTCTAATTTTTCTTTTGATGTCTTCTACGACACAGTTACTTAGAATGACTTATTTGACTTCCAATTATTTATATTAGGCTTTGCTTCTGCTATTCATTTTTAAATTAAATAATTCTATCATGAGTTGCATACATACATTGCAAAATTTAAATCTATTTATGTTAATGTCAATGTGTCTTAGTGTCTGGAATATGGTCTGTTATGGAGAATGGCTGTAGGCTCAGTCCAGGAAGCTGCAGCATATTCTTTCTTAGACTCCTGTTAACATCCTCCATGGACATTGCCTGGTTTTCATCAGTTTCTAGATCCTGGAAATTGTTCTAATAGCGTTTTGTATAGTCTATTCTTTCAGGCCAGGAAAAAAGTTGTAATGCCCTTGCTACCAGGGCCAGATGTGGTTTCTCTATGGCAGGCTGAAGTGCCTCACTTTATTTATTTATTTATTTATTTATTTATTTATTTATTTATTTATTTACTTTCTGTGTATAAGTTATTTCACCAGCCTCTAAAATGGTAGCACCCACGTTCAGGGTAGACCTAATTAACAATTAAGACAATCCTCCACAGACATGCCCACAGAGCAATCTATGTAGATCATTTCTCAACTGATACTCTGTTCTCAGGTGACCATAATAGATTTAAACTTGGTTTTATATTATAACATCATCCATTATGTTTATAGTTTGTCCAAATCCCTAAGAGATTTGTACTTCAATATTAGTTTTGGATCATGTCTAATAAATTATAGTAAAAATCATACCTGCAAGACACTTGTGATTTGGGTATAACATTATGCTAGAATAATAAATTTATTCACTTGCTAAGTTCCTTGTTTCCTCTGAGATTTATCTAACTTAAAATATGTCTGCTAGCTCTCATGTTCTTTTTAGGTCTTTGCTAGTGACCACAAATTAAATGGTATTTTCATCCACTCATTTGTCTTCATGATTTGAGAAAAACAATATGTTTTTAAACACTAAGATTTCTTAATTCAAGAGTATCACTTAAAAATATTCAACAGTTTTAGCCATTAGGGTTATGCAAAATAAAACTACTTTGAGCTTTCTTCTTACCTCAGTTAGAATGGTCAATATTAATGAAACAATGGCAGCTCATGCTGGCGAGCATGCAGAGAAAGGGGACCACTTAATCATTGCTAGTGAGAGTGCAAACTGGTTCAGTCATTATGGAAATCAGTGTGAAGATTCCTCAAAAATTTTTAAGTAAATATATTGTAAGACTGAGAGATACCACTCCTTGGCCATATACCCGAAGGATTCTACATCCTATGATAGCACTATTGAATCATCCAGTCTTTGCTGCTCTATTCATAATCCTTAGAATTTGGAAACAGCCTAGATGTCTATCAGCTGATTAATGGTTAGTGAAATATGGAACATTTAAAAATGGAATATTGACCAGATGTTAAGGAAAATGAAATTGTTAGTTTTGTAAGTAGATGGAACTATAAACAAACATCCTGAATGAGCTTAACACACAGTTAGAAAGATAAACACTGCATGCTTTCTCCATGTGTGGATATAAGCTTTTAATCTTTAGATATACACATTTCACAAGGAATATGTGCAAGGGTTAGGTAGCCAGTAAGTGATGGGTGGTGGAGGTGGGAGTGATATCTTCCAATGAAGGGAAAATAAAATTCAGTGGTATAAAAGAATAAGAGAGAAATTAGGAAGATTAGAAAGATGAGAGGTCAGGGTAGAGAATATCAAAAGGATAATTAATACTAACGGCCTTTGAAAAGCCATGTGGAAAAATACTGCTCTAGAAACTCCTTAAAATATATACACATATGAAAGGAATTTGAGGAGTTACAGAAAGTGATTACATAATGGGGGAGTCAGTGCCCCAACTAGACATCATATGCTACTTACTTCATGCTTCCAAACTGTGGGAGTCAGTATTCACAGAAGCATACATATCACACAGCATGCTCCAAGAAGTGTTCATCCACAAAAACAACTTTAAAACAGAAGTCACTCTGCACACATCCTTGATGCATGCAGTTATTTCATTGTAGGTTACAAGCTGCACGGTGGAATATTGGTGTGTAGGAAGTCCAGATAGATGATGAAACTGGCCTCTTCTGCCATGCCTTTATCACAACTAAATACCAGATGAGTTTCAGCTTATAATTTACTTGTGCTATCAGGGCATAATTTCTGTGCGACACACTTTGAGAAAATGTTTTGTATGATTTGAGTTTATTTATTTTCTATTTTCATAGAGGTAACTTTTCTTACTGTTGAGTGATGAGAAGAGATAAATACAACTCTGGATGCAGTCATAGATGGTGAATGGAAGCCACACATCTCAGATGCAGACCCAGAAGAACAAATGTTGGCAAGATCATAGTGGCAAGATTACAGCCATAGACCCACACCCAGCATCATAGATACCAGAGTATGTGACTCCCAATGCCTTCTTCTTACTATTTTAAGATCTGTGCTCTGTGTGAGTTTTCTGTTTTTCCTGCTTTGCATTGTGTAATTGATTTGTTTCATATTCAAGTGGAAACAGTAGCAAGATAAAATGCCTATTAGAGATCTAATTTAGCTGGAATGAATGTCAGAGGATACTGATAAAAATAAAGGCAAAGCAGAACAAAACAGGGGATATCCTGGCTTTTCTGCTTTCTCTAATACATCATTACTTTTCATTAAATTATTGTAAGAATACATGAAGTGATTCTTGGAATTAGTGATAGCCCTAGTGTTGAATCAAAATAACATCTCAAATAGGCTTTTCAATATTGATCACAAATAAATCTTATTTCAGCTCCTTATGGACTGAAATGATATTTCTCAAAAACATCATTAATGTTGCTAAATTTATTTAATGTTTGTTTTGAAAAAGTGTTAACACATGAACATTTTTGTTTTCTTTATTAAATTTGGTAATAAATTATCATTGGTAAATGATGAGACCCAAAATAAGAAAACATAATGTGGTTTTGTCTATGTTATAATATGCAGTTTCTCTTCCCAGAAGCTGTACAACAGTGGTTTTCAACCTGTGAGGCATGACAACTTCAGGAGCCACATATCAGATATCCTGTACACCAGATATTTTCATTAGACTTCAGAAAAGTAGTAAAATTACAGTAATGAAGTATCAACAAAAATATTTATATGATTTTGGGTCGTGACAATATGAGGAACTGTATGAAAGGGTCACAACACTAGGTAGCAAGAGTAGTCAAGAGTATCTACTCCTGTGCAAACATAGTGATCAAGAAGCAAGTTGTGGAGGAAAGGATTAATTCAGTGTACACTTAAACACTCCTGCTCATTACCAAAAGAAGTCAGGACTGGAACTCAAGCAGGTCAGGATGCAGGAGCTGATGCAGAGGCCATGGAGGGATGTTACTTATTGGCTTGCTTCCCCTGGCTTTCTCAAGTTGCTTTCTTATAGAACCAAGGACTACCAGCCAAGTGATGACACTACCTACAGTGGGCTAGTCCCTCCCACCTTGATCACTAATTGAGAAAATGCCTTATGGCTAGATCTCATGGAGGCATTTCCTCAGGGGAAGCTCCTTTCTCCAACATGGGTCAAGTTGACACAAAAAAACAGCCAGTACAGGTAAGTTGAGAACCACTGTCATGCAGTGTTTAATTTTACTACTATCTACTTAAAATATGATTATATAATTAGAGTAACTAATATACATATCCTATCAGCTAATGAAAAATCAACTAAGTCCTGCTCTTTTACTTATTTTGTAAAATTTTGTTAGGAAACTTTGTACATTATAAGATTCAAAGAATTAAGAGAGACTGAAATATAATGCTAAAGACGACTTCAGAATTCCACCTGACACTAATATTTAGTATATAGCCTTTTTGGTTAAAATGTGTCTTTTCAGAAATACAACTGTTTACCTATCTGTTAAGAAGATTGCAGGAAAACAACCCATAAATAATCTGTACAGTTGTACAGCTCTAAGTATAAGTGCTGTATCCTTAGATGTGTTGTGTGGGGCACTTTAAAACACATATAAAATAGATGGTTGTAGCTGCCCATTTTCTTTTCCCTAACTCCAAAAGCAAATATAATATTACATGTGATCCATCTATGTGGCAGCTACTTTACTAAAGATATACTTCAAGTGTTTTCTCTCTGGAAGTGATTTGTATTTACTGTTTAGGTGTCCACACATTCTGCATGATTTTCACAGGACTTTAGGCAAGTGTCATTTTGCAAAGAATACATATATTTGAGTCTATATAATGTCTTAAGGCACTGGTCTATGAGTCTGCAATTAAGTTAAAATGCTATTGAGAATGGACACCACAAGAAATCTTAAGACTGAACACACACACACACATACACACACACACACACACACACACACACACACACACACACACACACACAGAGAGAGACAGAGAGAGAGAGAGAGAGAGAGAGAGAGAGAGAGAGAGAGAGAGAGAGAGAGAAGCTGTGCTTCCTGAATGAATGCCCTTTTCTTCTACTCAGAGTGTTACATTTTATTTCTTTAACTTTTATAAAAAGGATAGAGATAGTTTATTGTCAGGCTTTCTGTTTTGTGCCATTTCGCAGTCTTGGGTGTTTGTTACAATGTACCTGGTTAATTGCATCCTACAAGAATTGTAATATAGTGCCTTTGGTGCAATTTTGCTTCAGATTATTTTTTGACTAATGATACAGTATTTACCTTGTTTTTAAATGTATACTTTAATCTTATCTCTCTCTCTCTCTTTTCTTTTCTTTTCTTTTCTTTTCTTTTCTTTTCTTTTCTTTTTAAGGCAATGATTTGGATGTGGGGTATATAAACCAATTCCTTGCTGTTTGGAATTACTTTTAGGATCACTTAATAAATATTTGACATGGATTCAAAATTATTTGTATTTTTGTTACTATACTAATGTTCTGTGTATGTCTATTAGACCACTCAGCACAATTATTCACATCAATATGATCATTTGCCATTATAATATATTATCTTCTGAAAGAAATGTCTTAGTGCTCCAATATATTTCTTCCATTAACTTATATAATTCTCATTTACAGGAAGTTTGGGTACAGGACTCCAAGGTCAATACTTGCTATTCTTTCAGAGGCCCTGCGATCATTTTCTAGAATCCAGCTCAGATGACTCACAAGTCCTGTACTTTCAGCTCTATGAATCCAGTCCTCTCTTTTGGCTTTTACAGACTCCAGTGCACATGTGGCACACAAGCACCAGCATTTGATTATTGTCTTTTCACAGTGAAATCATTATTATATTTTAAAATAATATCCTTAAATTTGACTTTTGGCACAGTGACATGTTGATTATATACAAATATCAATCAATGAACCATATTTTGCTGTTTTTCTTTGTACTAATAATTCTGATTTACACAAGAAATCTACACAAGTGTGAAGTCCTAACAAATTGGTAACAATCCAAGCCCTCTGAAGCAAAATCCCAAAGTTTTGCCATTTGCCTACTACTTCTCTGCTGTAAACAGTAGCCCATGGCAGAATTCACACAACAGCACAAGGCTTTGGGGATGGATGTTTAGAGATATTTATAGCAGCTCTCATGAGCCCAGAGCCTGAGCTGGCTTCAGCATACTTTTTTCTTCTTTCCTCCTTTTCAGCTTCCAGATTTTCTTCTCCTCCCACCCAGGGATGGAAGTTATACATCATGTGTACTTTACTTGCTGGTTTCCCTTGAATGTTTTAACAGAGATTGATTTGACAAACTACCCAGTCTATCTCTCTTCCTCCTAAATAACCTATGACCTGTAAGTTGCTTTAACTCTGACCCTTCTCACAACTTCCATGTTATTTCTATCTGATAGTTTAGCTTATAGTATTTTATGTTTTCAAGACATTTTTAGAATTTCTCAACATAATAATTTAGACAGTAGTAAGTTTCATTATGATATCTTAATCCATGTATTAACAATGATATGAGTTTTAATCACATCCCTCACTTTTTCTCTCATTTAAAAATTTTTATAAACATTGTATTGGTTCTTCATGAATTTCACAGCATCTACCCCAGTCCCACTCATCCTCCTGCTTCCCTAGTAATCACCTGACAGCCTTGCAACCTGCCCCACAACAGAGGTAAAAATCTGGTTGTGGAAGCTGTAGTGTGTCACAGTGTATACCACAGTACACGCCTTTGTCCACACGTCTTTGCTTGCAAATGTTCGTTGCAATGACTCGTTGATCTGG
Organism: Mus musculus; assembly: GCF_000001635.26. Lineage (NCBI taxonomy): Eukaryota > Metazoa > Chordata > Mammalia > Rodentia > Muridae > Mus > Mus musculus. Next base: position 82,248,976 of record NC_000075.6, on the reverse strand, counting down.
TATGAGGCCTCCAGCTTCTGCTGTATTATCAGTACTGGAACCTCACTGGGACTCCTCTTGAATATCCTGTTGTTGCCCTGTGTCATAGAAATCCTGAAGTTTTGGATCTGTAAGACCAGTCCCTTCATGCACTCCAGCAGTTCACTGATGGAGTGAATGTTGGAGAGGGACAATTCAAAGCCTTGCATCTGAGCCTGTCAGCTCATCAGCTTGTCAGCTCTCCCCCTCTCACACACACTCAGACAGGTTCATCATACCACTTCCATCAGACCCAGCTCTACTGTGCTGCCCAAGTAAGGTGCAGGGCCTGCTCTACCCAGTGCTGCAGCAGGTATGGGTATGTGCACATTGTCCAGCTCTGATGACCTTGGGGTCAGCTCTCCAGCCTTCTAAAGTCTTGTAGATGGCAAGGGGAAAAAGAGGGGGGATTTCTCTCTTGCCCATGTTGCTTCATGGCAGACAAGTGACAACCCCTCTCCCACACTCACACTCAAAAGGCTGACTTGCCTATGCTCCCATCACCAGGATCAGCTCTACTATGCCACGTGTTCCTCTTAGAGGTGCCCGGAGTCTCTGAACATCTGGGGTCATCTCAGGAGTAGTCTCAGGAGTACTATGATTTGTACCTTCTTTGTGGTGCTGAGCAGGGAACATCTCAGGCATGGTCTGTAACTCCAGGCCTGCATGGCAAATGACTGGGTCATCATCTCAGGCTAGTTCCCTCTCTGGGGCCCATGGTACCAGTTTGGTGGTCATCTCAGGCTTGTTCCTTGCTCAGCATGCCTTCCTAAGTGGCCCCACTTAAGACCCAACTGTCTTGGTCTTCTGTCCACGTCTATGGTCTCAGGCAAGATTCTACTAGTCTCTGGTTTGCTCGCTGCCCTGGGAGCCCATCTAGGAGTACCTGATTCTGGGCTGGTAGTTGTTGCTGGTTGGCTCCCTGTCCAGGCCACCTGGAACTGGACTGGTGATCATGCAGGCTCACTTTTTTTTCAGGTAATGTTAGGCTGCTAATAATTCAGATGTTCGTAAGTCAGATCACTTAGGGTAGACATAACCTCTCTCCTCTCTGCCACCTACTGACACACAAGTGACACAGCAGCCATATTTCACTGCCACTAGGGGCAGTGCTTATGGTTTTTGAACCTTTCCAATTTCATCAAATTAAAGTCACATTTAGTATTTAAAGTATATATTCAGTACTTGCTATTGAAATGTCATCATTATATACACAGCCGAAGTTTGTAAGCTGCTATGGATGCTGCAGCTATCCATCGTATAGATATCTAGGGACTGCTGGTGTGAATATGACATTCAGTAGCCAGTGTTCAAAGCATTCATCTAAACCTTAAATATCCACTCCTTTTGACTGTACTCTTTCCTAATATTTTTTCTTTTTAATAGATTGAGATATAATTTAAAGGTAATAAAAAATACTACTACTGAATAAAGTTTTGGTGATGGGAATAATCATTAAAAGCATGTTAGTATTTGGTCAGGTGCCACAGGTACACAAGTTTCTGTGGAGAATAATGTATTAAAAGCATGTGTGTGTGTGGGGGGGTTGATCTGGTAAACACTGTAGATTAGACAGATTATGATAGTCTGAGGAAATACCATCATCTTTGAAGAAAAATTCAAATAGTTTCAAAGATGAAATCTTGGTGCAATTCTATAAAAATTAACATGTGAAGCTATTTTGATAACTGATTATGTAGTTCCTTTTTAAAAAGATTTACTTATTTTATGTATATGAGTACACCATTGCTCTCTTCAGACATGCCAGAAAAGGGAATCAGATCCTATTACAGATGGTTGTGAGCCACCATGTGGTTGCTGGGAATTGAACTCAGGACCTCTGGAAGAACACTTAACCTCTGAGCCATCTCTCCAGCCTGCTTATATAGCTCTTAAGTGTGGCATATTCCCAAATATTCAGGAATTTTTTAAGCAACAGTGAAAGAGGGGATAGGGAATTAGGTTAAAAAATATTCATTCACTCCATGTATGTATCTGCATCTTTGAAAGCCCTGTTAAAGACTGTGGGCTGTGAATGTCTGGGAACAATAGATATAAAAAAAATATAACCTTATAAAGAGTATAGTAACAACACAAACACATACATACACAGACACACATGCATCCACACATGCATGCATGCACTCACACACAAACACACAGAAACTCAGTGCCTTACTGTTTTTTCCTCAAGCAGGCAAGCTATGCCTGTTAAGTATAATTCCTCTAAGAAGAATAGCAGAATTTTGGACACTTGAATGATTTCTCATTATAGCTAATATCATGACTATTTGATGTGACTACTACTCATTAAGAACTCAGATTTAATTTAAGTGGTTCTCAACCTGTGGGTCACCACCCCTTTGGTGTCAAATGACCTTTTGTATGGGGTTACATACCATATATCCTGTATATTAGATATTTACATTACAATTTATATCACTAGCAAAATTATAGTTGTGAAGTATCAATGAAAGACTTTTATGGCTGGGGGTCACCACAACATGAGGCCCTTTATTAAAGGGCCTCAGCATTAAGGAAGGCTGAGAACCACTGACTCAGAAGGACCACCATGCCTTTGCTTGCTTTAGAAAGCCATGTTTGCCAAAGCCAAGTCTTACCAGTTGATTAAGAAGATTTAAATCTGTCTTCAGTGGTTAATTTTTGTGACTAAAAAGATGTCATTTACTTATCATGTTAAAAATAAATTCTGATTGCTTTATTTCCATAGCAACAGAAAATCAGTCTTCCTAGGACGTAGGAATTCCTCTGGTCTCCATAGCTCCACTGCTTCCTTCTAAGCTCAAACAAGTAAGATACCAGTGATTTCCAGTTCCCTCCACTGATGTTCATTCTCCTTATAAGGATTTTGTATGAGCAAGAATAATTTTGCCTTGTATAATTCCCCTCCCTATGTCCTTGAGTTATCCATGAATTCATCTATTAGAACAGTGAATCTAAAAATGTATTTAGATTTCTGAGTAATAGAATTTGATTTCTAACAATCAAATGTGCGGAAAAACAAGACAAATTGGATAGGTATTGTGTTATCAAGCCAAGGGTTTTCAGGCTTCAAGAAGGAAGCAGATACAGACAGGAAAGATGGATCAGTGTGTAAAGGCTCTAGTCTGATGATCTGAGTTTGAATCATAGGAATCACATGGTCTTCCGACTTCCCTATGTGTGGACCCCTGAAAAGAAGCCTATTTTGGTTGAATGAGGCTTGCTCCAGTGACCCAGTAGGAAACTCTACAAGAGACAGAACAGCGAGCCACTTTCCCAGAGACAGGTACCTGACACCACAGAACCCCCAACTTCATTAATTCTGTGACTATAAGTCACACAGACAATGTCCCAAGCTTCTGGCATTCCAGCAAGACTCCACCCCCACAGTTACCTGACTATAGCCAGTTACCTCATAGCCCAGCCCACTATAAATGGGCTGCTTGGCCCCTCCTAGTTCTCTTTAAGCTCTCACATTTCTTACTCTCCTCTCTAGCCTTCTCTCTCTCTCTCTCTCTCTCTCTCTCTCTCTCTCTCTCTCTCTCTCCCTTTCCCCTTTCCATGTGGCCATGACCAGCCTCTCTCCCACTTTCTACCTTCTCTCTCTCTGCCTGTCTACAATAAGGCTCTAAAACCATAGACTGTCTGTGCTCATCAAGGCCCACCATGCTGAACAATAGGATAGGCTTTCCCCTAACAAGCCACATCTAACCTCCTGGTGGAAGGCCTTTCTGTGCTCCAGCCATGGACCAGACCAAGGACTCTCATCTGCGTAGGAACCACCCAATGCCCCCTCTTCCCCTTCCCTCTCCTCCCTTCAGCCCCAGGGATGACCAAGCCCCCCTTTGGGGGCCCCCATTTGTTCTCAGCTCTTCCACAGTATCCAGTGTGGGATCACCTAGACTGAGAACCTGTTATCTCTGTTATTTCTGGCCTCAATGAGGCCCAGAGACCTAGGACTGCCCCTTGTTCATGCTCTGCCAAGCAGGGGTCCAATGACTTCTCACAGCCAGACACCCATCCAGGGCTGCATGGAAAGCATGCGGCCGTCCTCCTGCATCCGTCTGCCCAGAGCACCAGAACTCTGGCAGGACTTGGGTTTTCTTCCACTCCCTTTATTCCCCCATCCCACTGCCCAACACTTATGTATGGCCATGACATGCACATGTGTACATTCCTCTGTACACACACAAAGTAAATAAATGTAATATAATTTAAAAGAAAGCATTTTCTTCACTCCTTCATTTAGTGATGAGAATCTGACCCAATTCCATATCTTCAATATTTAAGAGTACAACAATAAAGATGAGCATGATGATGCCCTCCAAGGTATCATCCTGAGTGAGGTAACCCAATCACAAAAGAACTCACATATGTACTCACTGATAAGTGGATATTAGCCCAGAAACTTAGAATACTCAAGATACAATTTGCAAAATGCATGAAACTCAAGAACGAAGACCAAAGTGTGGACACTTCTCCCCTTCTTAGAATTGGGAAAAAAACACCCATGGAAGGAGTTACAGAGACAAAGTTTGGAGCTGAGTTGAAAGGATGGACCATCTAGAGACTGCTGTAACCGAGGATCCATCCCATAATCAGCCTCCAAACACAGACACCATTGCATACACCAGCAAGATATTGCTGAAAGGACCCAGATATGGCTGTCTCTTGTGAGGCTATGCCAGTGCCTGGCAAAAACAGAAGTGGATGCTCACAGTCAGCTACTGGATGGAACACAGGGCTCCCAATGGAGGAGCTAGAGAAAGAACCCAAGGAGCTGAAGGGGTCTGCAACCCGATAGGTGGAACAACAATATGAACTAACCAGTATCCCCATAGCTCGTGTCTCTAGCTGCATATGTATCAGAAGACGGCCTATTCGGCCATCAGTGGAAAGAGAGGCCCTTGGTCTTGCAAACTTTATGTGCCCCAGTACAGGGAAACACCAGGCCAAGAAGTGGGAGTGGGTGGGTAGGGGGAGCAGGGGTGGGGTGGGGGAGGGAGGGTATAGGGAACTTTCGGGATAGCATTTGAAATGTAAATGAAGAAAATATCAAATAAAAATTGGAAAAAACAAAAACAAAAACAAAACAAAACAAAAGTAAAGATGAGCATGCAAGTATCTCTTTGGTGTGCTAACTTGGAATCTCCCAAGCACATGCACGTGTGCAGTAGTTGCGTCGTTATGCTACTTTGCTGTCCTATTTTTAATTTTTGAACCATCTCCATTATGTTGGTTGACAGTTTATGTCCTCACCAGCAGAAGAGTACTTCTTTCTCCATAGCCTCATAACACCTCAGTGTGTGTGTGTGTGTGTGTGTGTGTGTGTGTGTGTGTGTGTGTGTTGTTCATATAGCTGTTTGTATGTGCACTTATGCACATGCATATATGGAGACCAACAGTCAATACTAAGTCTCTTTCTCTGTCTCTCTACACCTTCTTGTTTAAGAGAATGTATCACTGATCCTGAAGTCCCTCATTTTAGCTAGACTGGCTGTTCAATGAGTCTAACATATAGATCTTTCTGCTCCACCTCACTTCAGTGGTGGGTTCGACAGGTATGTGTCATCATATTTGAATATATTATGTAGGTATCACCTGAACCCATGGCCTCACAGAGACATAACTCCATGCCTTCCATGGTTTCAGCCTCTTCTATTTACTTACAGGTCCACTCCTGCTGTTTGGGTTTCTTCACCAGTGAGTTATGTTCTTGGAGAAAATAGATGGATCTTGTTTTTCTATATAATTTGCTAAGTCTCTGTTATTAGTGAGTTGATGCCACTTCTCTTTAAGACTATTCTTGAGAGTTTTTACTAATTCTTGTGAGTAGACTGTTTTTCTATTTGTTAATATCATGATTTTGTTGCTTTACTGTGTTGGACACATGAAGGCTTCTCTAGCTGCCCTTGTTCCATTGTTCTCATCACAAAGTTTATTCTTCTAGGGGCCTTCATAGCTGATAGTGTCTTTCTTTGTCCTTTGAGTATATTCCTGAAGTTATGGATTGGTGGTCATAATCTACTTTAGTTTGTTCTTGTCTTGAAATGTAATTATTTATTAATTACTTTAAAAATATTCTTATTGGATAGATCAATCTTATCTGATAATTATTTAATCTTCAATTTTGAAATATGCCATTCCATGTTTTCTTGGGTTTTGGATTGCTGGAGAAAAACTTTGTGGTGATGTGCTTTCTTTCATAAGTGAATTGGCATTTTACTCTTACAATTTTTTACTACTTTGCTTTGTATTTTTGATAACTTGGCTGTAATGTGTTATGGAAGGCATAATGCCTAGCCATGCCTAGTTGGGATTCTAAATGCCTCTTGTCTTTTGCTTTGCGTTTCTTTCTTTCTTTAGATTTAGAAAAGCTTTTGTTTTTAATTTCACTGAATACATTATTAGTGTTTATGCGGTCCTATTTCTGCTTCATCTATTCTTAGCTTGTTTTTTTTACTACTCACCAGAGTTCTTGTTGATTCTTATGCACACACACACACACACACACACACACACACACACACGTCTGTATTTATGTATTTTATTACTTTGCCAATACTTGAAAGTAGTTACTCATTAACTTCCTCTTCTATTCAAATTAATATTATATCTCTTGTTTGTCTAAGCCTACTGGTTATGCTTTCTACTTCATTTTATTATTTTTGTTTGTATCTCTTTTGATTTTTGAGATTTGAATATAATTACATAATTTTCATGTTCCTGTTTCTTCCTCTGAACTCTACCATATACTTCCACCTTTCTTTCTTTCTTCCTTTCTTTCTTCCTTCCTTCCCTTCTTTCTTTCTTTCTTCCTTCCTTCCCTTCTTTCTTTCTTTCTTTCTTTCTTTCTTTCTTTCTTTCTTTCTTTCTGTCTGTCTGTCTGCCTGTCTTTCTGTCTTTCTTTCTTCCTTCCTTCCTTCCTTCCTTCCTTCCTTTCTTTCTTTCTTTCTTTCTTTCTTTCTTTCTTTCTTTCTTTCTTTCTCTCTTTCTCTCTCTCTCTCTCTTTCTTTCTTTCACTCATATTCATAGACTTGTTTATCTGTCTTTGTTGTTGCAAGCATGCACACACACACCATTCATGAGCATGCATACATATACTTCTAAATAAATACAGCTGACTATTTGGTATTGGATAACTAATTGGTGTGCTCTTCCCTGGAGAAGAATATTTCTCCAGGTTTCAGTATTCTTTAGTTTCATGTGGTTCTTGCTGTAGGGTTAAAATCTTATAAAAGTTTCTCTCGTCTATGCTAGCATGTCTATCTGTTTCATTCTTGTTTCAGCTCATGGTTAAGCACTCTTGCACAATTTATTTAATCATTTGGGTATTTTTTTCGACATTGTTATGTTTTCAAAGTCTGGAGTTCTTTGTCGTTGATGTCACATAGTTTCTTGTCTGCATCACTGAGTTTCTAATCCATGTTGCTGACTTTATCCTCTATGCTGTTGCTTAACCATTGAGTTCCCGCATGGGATTCATATGGGATTCTTCTTTGAGATCAGTGTCAGTTTTACTAGAAAGCTTTTGAACTCTTCATGTGGCATTTCAGCTCTTACAGGATTTCTAAATTTGGTAGGTTCAGAGTTATGATCTTCAGGAAGGCCATGTTGCCTTTGCATGATCCTTCTGTGTAGGCCTCAATTGTTCAAAATCTAGTTTTAATAAGGTTTCTTAAATGCTTTAACTTTCCTTCCAGCCCACCACTCACTGGAGGTAGTGGGAATAAAAAGGTTATTAGGACATGGGGAAGTGGACCTATTTAGAAATTGTTCTTTGAAGCAAATCCAATCTGCATTGTCATGTAATCAGCAGTTCAGTTCACATGAATCTGCAGTTCAATCCACTCACAAACACTTTAAGAATATATCAGCAGTCCATCTCAGTAGTGTTGTGATATCAAACATAAATCAGCAGTGGTGGCATGACCTAACAAAACCAGCCAAGCCTCAGTCGAATTGTGCACCAGTCAACAGGAGCAATTACGACCAGCAGGGATGCCAGGAGAAGTTCTTTGCAGTACCTCTCTCAATGAAGTAAAGATCAGCAGAGACACAAGACCAAGAAGTGATACAAAACTAGTTATGTAAGCCTTCTGTCACTGTTCATTTGGTCCTCCAAGCATCATGTGTCCTTCCATGGGTCTTGCCTCAACCAAACACCACATGAGTCTGTCTTAGCAAAACTCCATGAGTCTCTATCAGTTGACAGACATCATTCTGCCAATAAGCCAGGAACCTCAGAAGAAGTTCTTTGGTGAGTTTCTCTCTATAGTGTCATCACAAGCAGAGCTCAACAAAGCAATGTAAGGGAAACCAATACATACATGTCTTTAGAGAAGAATCCTACATCACATGTCTTTTCACATGCTTGCTTTAGCAAAACATCCTTTCACCTGTGTCTGCTTCAGTTACACATTCCTTCATGTGTCTGTCCCAGCAAAACAGCATCAGACACAACTGACTTTTCAAAGAAAAGTTTCCTCCTCACATCTCCGATATAGTTTATGTATATAGTCATCAGATGTATCTTCTTGTTTTGTACAGTAATCATTGTTTTGAGCAGCTCACACTTGGGTAGTCAGTCTCTAGTATCACTTGGAGAAGAGAAAACAAACTACAGTAGTACAACTACACCAAATTGTATCAGAAATAGAAATATATCTAAAATTGATTCAAGTCCGTGAGTGCATCACCAGTGACAGTAAGACAGAGAGTGGGTCTCTAATACAGAGTGAGTCTGATGCTAAATTTAGGGTATGTAGAAACAATGAATAAATATTTAAAGGAGATAAAGAAAGAAAAGTAAATGACAAAGTGCTGTTATATATTTTTAAAAAAGAAAAATTAAAAAAAATGTGAATTGCTGAGTTGTAGATGGAAAAAGAAAAATAGATTAGAAAATAACAAAGCCATTCAGAAAAATAGAGGTAAAAGATTTTCCAAATGTGGATGGTTATCAGGCTCTAAAAATTTTTCTTGGCATTCCCAGATTACTCAAAAAGGAGCCAGAGACTTGCCACCGTGCACGTTTTGTAGATGTGTGCCTTGGTGGGGAAATCAAGGTGTTCTAGTATATCATTCTGAGGGCAGGAAAAAGTCAATGAGAGAAAGTGCAAGGAAATAGTGATAGCAATGGCCAGCAAAAATATGGTATTGTAGCATAGCACATGCATGTACTCATGCACTTAAGATTCCTGCCTTCATGGACACTCACAGTCATCTATAGGATAGAACACAGGGCCCCCAATGGAGGATCTATGCCATCAAGATTTTGATGAAGGGACCTTGGTATAGCTGTCTCTTGTGAGGCTATGCCAGTGCCTGGCAAATACAGAAGTGGATGCTCACAGTCATCTATTGGATGGAACACAGGGCTCCCAATGGAGGAGCTAGAGAAAGCACCCAAGGAGCTGAAGGGGTCTGCAACCCTATAGGTGGAACAACAATATGAACTAACCAGTATCCCCTGGAGCTCGTGTCTCTAGCTGCATATGTAGCAGAAGATGACCTAGTTGGCCATCACTGGGAAGAGAGGCCCCTTGGTCTTGCAAACTTTATATGCCCCAGTACAGGGGAACATCAGGGCCAAGAACTGGGAGTGGGTGGATGGGCGAGCAGAGAGGGGAGAGGGCATAGGGAACTTTCGTGATAGCATTTGAAATGTAAATAAAGAAAATATCTAAAAAAAAAGAAAGAAAGAAAGAAAGAAAGAAAGAAAGAAAGAAAGAAAGGAAGGAAGGAAGAATCCTGCCTTCAAGCCATAAAACAGTAAGAAATTACTGGGTGGGAGACGAAACTACTCCCCTGTAAGACCCAAGTTCAAAACTGAAAACTCTTACAACAAAGCTGGGTAGAATGAAATTGTTGTAATCCCAGAACTGGGGAGACAGAGTCAGGTGGATACCTTGGGCCCATTAACTGCCAAGCCCAGCTCATCTGATGGACTCCTTGTCTCAAGGGAAATGTGAACAGCATTTCTGAGGATGGACACACACACACATATATATATGTGTTAACATAAAGACACATATAGACTAATATCTCCCACAATTTTTATATTATTTTCTAGTCAGTACATACAAATGCATATAAAATCAGAGCTACTGAATAGGGTTCTTTGTGAGGACAGGTGCCTGGAAAGTATGAGTTTTAGCAGCTGCTACAGATGTTATCTAAAAGAAAGATCAAAATGTGATTGAGGACCTTGACAATGCATTTTACTCATTCTGTAATTTTATCAGGGCTTAACTTCAAGGATGAATGCTGTCTGGAGGTTTGTTTTTGTTGTTTTGATTTTTGTTTGTTTCTTTGTTTGTTTTTTGGATCTCATGAAATGGGAAAAGAAGTTTTGCAGAGTGGAAGTGATCTAGTCAAACTTCAGTTTGATGATCCTTTATTATAATCAGGAAGAACTAAATCAAGAACAGATTGAAAAGACCTAGAAATCACTAAGTGTTATGGTGGGGGATAAACCATCTTCAAAGGGACATAAATTCAGTCCCCTTTTGGAGGATAAGTGGGCACTGCTTCAGGCAGGAGTCCAAAACATGATAAACTCTGTAAATAGCTGCATAAGACAGAAGGACCTTGGCTCCTCAGAAGGGTCTTTGGTACATAGTATCCCAGTGCCTGTTTCCAGGGACATTGGTTTACTATAAACTTTTAGGAACGTACATGGATAAGGTATATAGTTCTTTCACAAAACATTTTAATAATTGCTTATCAATGTTACAACCCTGTTCCTAGATAAAAGACACATTTGATAAGCTGGTAACTGTGAGCTGAATGATGTAGCATGTGATGGTGATCTTTATGAATTGACGTGAAAGACAACATAGGCCTTTATTTTGCTCAGTTCAAAAGTCATCTAATTGAGGAAGATGCAAAGCTTTACTGTCTCTATTCCACTGAAAAGTCCCCAAAGATGTGAAACACAAACATGCTGTAATAAAATGTGATGGTTTGGCAGTAATACTGTTTTAATAAAAATGACATAATGTTCTGCTGGGGGGAACAGTTCTTTGCTTCTACTGCAGAGGAAATGAGCTGTCACTTAGCAGTAGGTACACAGGGCATGATTAAACCACGTTTTCCATGCAAAAGACTCAGTGAATCCGGGACACAAATTTCCTTACCTTTAAGTAGCTCCAGGGCTGGTTCATAAGAAGGAAACATCAATGTAAGAAGTGAAATTGCTGAGTTAAATAGCATCCATCCCTCCATGTGCTTAAATAGTTCTTTATTATTATATACAGAGCATCCTCCAGTCTTGAGGCCAAGTTATGTCTATTAGATACCATTGAAAGCACTAAGCTTTATTCCATATAATGTCAATAATTCCCTTTAATCTAGGAATAGCAGTAATTAGGTAATATCAATGTTACATAGATTGTTTCTCTGTTTCCTTTAGAATGTGCCAATCACTGCAGTTTCAGAGCTACAAAGTGACAAGGATGTCATGCTTAAAAGTACATATGTTTTCCTGTTTAGAAATAAGCAGAATGAAAAATATAATGATCTTCAATTGTTGAGAAATCAAGTGTACATTTGAAACTCCAACATCATTTCAAACAGAAAAATTAGTGTGTTTTCAAAGAAAGGCAAACAAGGAATAGTAAAGGGGAGAAATAGACTTTCATGGTATGCCACAGAAATTGATATTCAATACCAAACGGTCACCCCTGAAAACATACATAGAGGTAACATTATACAAATGAGCAGGTTGTGTGTGTGTGTGTGTGTGTGTGTGTGTGTGTGTGTGTGTGTGTGAAACAACAATAAAAAAAAACCAGAATCTGAAGGAGAGCAAGAGGGCCGTCTATGGGAGACTGTGGAGGGAGGAAGAGGAATAATGTAATTATATTATTATCCTAGCTTATAGTAGTGCAAATTAAATATGGGGTACTGTTTTGAAAATGTGTCTGTTAGTAAAGAAGTTGGTAGTTGCCTAATATATTGTTGACCAGCAAGTAAGAAAACTGTAAGAAGAACCAGGAAGATTCTGGCAGGACTAAGAGTATAGCATGTACTTGCTGTGTTCAAAAGCATTTTGATTGTGCCCTTTATTTGTTTAAAGACTAATCATTCTGAACACAATAAAATACCATAATTGATCACAAGGCAAAGAAAAAATTTGTGCTGTACTTCTGGAATTTTCCTTTGTCTCTCTCTATTTCTACATGCACACGCAGAGTTGCTGATTTGAAACTGTGAACACTCCCATTATATATCTTAACTGAGAGAAATAAAATAAATTATTTGTCTTTTTCTCAAAGTATATTTTTCTTTTAAATATAACCACTTATTTATTCTACTATGTATGACAGAGTATTGACTACTCTCATTGAGATATTGCCTGTGCTGCAAAAATAAAGTTATTTCCTTTAAATTATCCTGAAATAGACATTGATTGACAGATGACAATGCAGAGAAAGCCTTTAGATCGATGAAAGAGAATCAAAATGCACAGCAGACAGCTAGATGCCACACTGATCAGAATTATATAGTATGAGAAACAACTTCAGAAACACCAGGAGATCTGTAATACAAACAAAAAGATTTTGACAGAGAAAACAAAGGGTTTCTGAAGAGATCTGAAAGAAATGAACATTTGAAGATGCAGCTTAAATATTATTTCCATTCACTCTTGCAATGTTTTTGGAGTTGATCACAAAAAGTAAGAAATTGGTATAAGTAGGATGGGAACTATAAAAGTGTTGTGTGCTAGACGTTTCTTAGATACAATGGCAGGCACCATACTGTTGGACTGCCAAAATGGATAGATATCTCTTCCTCGGCACTTGGAATTAGAATGGATAGAGTCCAGATGTGGTTTGAATGTTCCACCTTCCAATATTTAGGTGTTATCAATGAGATGGTGCTTAGATGGGAGGGTGTTGGAGGCAATTGCATGGATGAATTATGTGGCCTTCCTTAAAAAAGAGGCTTCATTCATTCTTAACTAGATTTTTCTCTTGCACCTCTGGTTTCTGACCCAGGAAAGTACAAGAGGAACGCTCATCAAACATCAAATGATGATTTTTGCTCTGGAATATTTAGCTTCCAGAACCGTGAAAATGAATCCTTGTTCTTCATAAACAACCAGTCTCATGTATTCTGTTACAACAACCACAAATCAGGACAGCAACCTACAGCAGTTTGTACCTGATTGTGATAGGAACAATGGGCAAAATTTTGTATGTCAATTCTGGATTGTTCATTATAGTTTGCCTCTTCATACTAAAACTAATATAAGGTTCTGATCTAAGATCTGGGAAAGAGCAAAATGAAAACATATCCTTCCTTTCTAAGATAGAGGCAGAGAATAATGAAGTGTGTTACTTAGATAAAACACTCAAACCAAAAGCAACATACAGGAGGCTAGGCTTTATTGCATCCTGTACACAGTAGTCCATCATAGAAGCAATCAGGGTAGGTAATTGCTGCAGCAACAATGGGGAAATGCTGCTTGCCAGCAGTCTCTGGCTCATGCTTAGCTAACATGTCCAGACCATGTTATCTAGTCAAAACAACTTGCTGCAGGAATGGTGCTGCTTACATTGGGCTAATTTATCAATTAGTAGTCAGTTCAACTCAATCTAGACCTTTCCTCCATTGAGGCTTCTCTTCTCAGAAAACTCTAGGTCATAGTCAACAAGTATCTCAGACAATCCTCTACTAGAATGTCTAAGCCTCGATGCCCTCTCTGGAATGTGTCAGTAGGCTCCATGGACACATGTTTCAGCTGGGGCTCAGTCCCAGAAAGAGTATCAGTGAAGGACTGAGGCAGAAAAAAGTTGCTTTTAAAGGTCAGGCTGAATTAGGCTTTCCCCTTTGCTGCTTTCAGAATCCTGGATCCTTTGGGCTCATCAGCGGTGAGAAGCCTATTTACTACCATCTGATGCTGCTCTGTCTCTGGCATTTCCTTGGTTCTCTTGGGCTTTTGGCTGGTGCTTTGGATTAGGGTTGAGCTGTGAAGGTAGTAATAAATGGAGCCAGTGACAGTATTAAGTATAGTTTTCTCCCTCAACAGAGGAATGGATACAGAAAATGTGGTACATTTACACAATGGGGTACTACTCAGCTATTAAAAAGAATGAATTTATGAAATTCCTAGGCAAGTGGATGGACCTGGAGGACATCATCCTGAGTGAGGTAACCCAATCACAAAGGAGCTCACACAATATGTACTCACTGACAAGTGGATATTAGCCCAGAAACTTAGGATACCCAAGATATAAGATACAATTTGCTAAACAAGTTAAACTCAAGAGAATGAAGACCAAAGTGTGGACACTTTGCCCCTTCTTAGAATAGGAAACAAAACACCCATGGAAGGAGTTACAGAGACAAAATTTGGAAGTGTGACAAAAGGATGGACCATCTAGTGATTGCCATATCCAGAGATCCATCCCATGATCAGCTTCCAAACGCTGACACCATTGCATACACTAGCAAGATTTTGCTGAAAGGACCCAGATATAGCTGTCTCTTGTGAGACTATGCCAGGGCCTAGCAAACACAGAAGTGGATGCTCACAGTCAGCTATTGAATGGATCACAGGGCCCTTAATGGAGGAGCTAAAGAAAGCACCCAAGGAACTAAAGGGAACTGCAACCCTATAGGTGGAACAACAATATGAACTAACCAGTACCCCGGAGCTCTTGTCTCTAGCTGCATATGTATCAAAAGATGGCCTAATAGGCCATCACTTGAAAGAGAGACCCATTGGACTTGCAAACTTTATATGCCCCAGTACAGGGGAACGCCAGGGCCAAAAAGGGGGAGTGGGTGGGTAGGGGAGTAGGGGGTGAGTATAGGGGACTTTTGGTATAGCATTGGAAATGTAAATGAGCTAAATACCTAATAAAAAATGAAAAAAAAAAGAATAGTTTTCTGATGGAAGAGATGTGGGCTTGTGGAAGAAAAAGGAAAAAAATAAGTGTTTGCATGGAGAGTGGGGTAGAAAACACAACAAAATGAATTCCACATTCAGAATCCTACTTATCACTACACGTGAGTCAGCTCTGCCTTACTATGTCTAACATGCAAGCTACTTAACCTGTAAAGAAAAAAGCTGATTTACCTAATGGTTTTTGAGGTTCTATTCAATGACCAGACTCATAGATTTTAGGCCTTTGCTGTCAAAGCAGCACATGGAGGGATCCATGAAACTGCCTTGGGAGTGCCATGGCCAACATCTCTTGGGATCTATTTTCCTGTGTTATTTTGGGGGACAGAATGCTGTTAATGTCTATGTTAAGACAACATGGCACAGATGTGGATATCTTGCATGAGTAAGCTAGAACACATGACACTAGACATCCAGGGGCAATGAGTTACTGCAAAATGGCTGATATCAGCTCTCTAAAGATGAAAAAGTTACACAATAGTATAATTAATCATATGCTGCTTTTGGCAGAGGTTACTTTTGTGTTACTATATATAAATATGCCCTTGAAAATTTCTCCTTGGCTAGCCAGACTGCCTGTGTTTATCTATCTGTAGGCTTAAGTACTAGCCTACATGCATGCTTTTGCCTGCCTGTATGTGTAGACATGTGGCCCAGTGCATGCTAGCAGCTCCCTGCCTAGCAGCCTTCTCAGGGAGTGAATAGAATCTATCTTTTTTTTTCTGTGGATCTTTAAAATCTTCTTAACCTTTCACCTCTCATAAACCTCCATTTGTAACATCAAGAACCCTCTAATCTAATTTAAAAGTATCCCCAAGGAGAAACTCCAGGTGAGTCTGGGCTTACTCTGTATGTTTTCTATTTTTAGTAATGTATAACTCCGTGTTGTTGGTCATTTGTTTATATATCATTGTGTCTATAACAGTGTTTTAATAAAGAGAAGGTGTGTCCAATACTAGTTACAACTCTGTTGCTCTGAGTTTCTTGGGCTGTCATTGTGTTCTTGTTTTGCCATTTTAGTTCTCTCTTTTGCATTTTTTTAGTGTTATATTAAAGACTTGAAAATCTATCCTGAAATTAACATGAAGTATCATTTGTTAAAGATGCTATCCCTTTTCCCTTGCATGGTTTTGGCTTCTTTGTCAAAAACCAAGTGCCCATACGTCTGGGTCTTTGATTAAATTCCACCGATCAATTTGTTTGTTTCCTTACAAATACCATGAAGTTTTTAGTTACTAATGTTCTGTACGTCAGCTTGAAATCAGGGATGGTGATACCTCCAGAAGTTCCTTTATTGTTCAGGATTGGTTTAGATATCCTGGACTTTTGTGTTTCCATACAAAGTTGAGGTGAGTGGCCCTAGTTGAGATCCATACCACTAGCAAGAACCAGTTCCTGACACTACTAATGAATGATACTCTGTTATGCTTGGACACAGAAGCCTAGCATAACAGTCCTCTGAGAGGTCCCACCCAGCAGCTAAGGGAAAAAGATGCAGAGAACCACTGCTAAGCATTAGATGGAGCTTATGGAGTCTAATGGAAGAGTAGGGGGAAAGATGGAAGGATCTAATGAGTACAAGGACTCCACAGGAAAACCAAAAGAGTCAACTAACCTGGACCCTTAGGGGCTCCCAGAGACTGATCCACCAACTAAAGATCAAGCATGGGATGGGCCTAAGGCCCTTGCACATATGTAGTAGATGTGCAACTTGATCTTCATGCAGGTCCTCCAACTACTGGAGTGGGGGTTGTTCTTTAACCTGTTGCCTGTCTACCCATGGAATCCATTCCTGTAACTAAGCTATCTTGTATGGCCTCTGTGGGTGACGATGTGCCTAGTCCTGCAATGACTTGAAATGCCAGTGAGTTCGGGGGAGGTAGGGTGGAGAGGGCAGTAGTGTGGGGGGTGATATCCAGAGGAAGGCTCTCCCTTCTCAAGGGCAAAGGAGAGGAAGGAATGGGAGGAGGATCCACGTGTGGGAGTACTGGTAGGAGAGGGTGCTGATATAGGGATATAAAGTGAATAAATAAATAAATTTAAAAAATAAAAATTAACATTAGGTAAAATTAGTATTCTTTTTTGAGTTTCTAACAACTTTTGTACCTAAAAGTTTTACAGCTCATTTATTTTCTGCTTATTTTTAAGTTGGTATCATGCACCTAATTCTATACACTAATCCTATCATAGTTCTGATACTCTATAAACATAGAGTGACCTATATTTTCCAAATGTATACAGTTTCCAGTACTTAAATTTTTTCCAACTCAAACAAGAATTTAAAATTATTTTCATCCTACTAAGCAGTTCTTGTATTTTCTTTAGTTTCTTTAAGTTTCTGACTGACCTACTTCTGTGTATTTTCACAGGATATAGCATTTTAGGTTGACTGATTTTTTCTTTTTCCTTGAGTATCTAATGTGCCAGTCTATTCTTTACTGCCTTCCACTTCTGGTGACAATCTTTTTTAATATTGATTTATTATTACTAAATGTAGCTCACAAAATATTGTTGATTTTAACTTTCAACATTTGTACTTTCTACCCTGCTTCAGGTTTTCCCTCTTCCTGAATTGTTCCTGTCTGTGTTTAATGGCTTTTATTAGTACCTCTGAGACAATGTTGGCCTTCAGTTTTCTCCTGTCTCTTTAATCCTAACCTATGTCAAATGTTCTTACTGTGTAATATATATATATATATTATTCATACACCCATCTATACATTTTTGTTGAGTATTGTCTGTCTACATTTTCTCCCAGTTAATTATTTTTCTTTCTAGCTGTGCCTAAACAATTGTTGGAAATTTATTCATCAATTTTAATCCTCTGATCATGAAATTTTGTACGTGGTTTTCTATTTTATCTGACTTTACAGATTCCAGTTCTTTGATAAATTATTTCAGCTTAATATGAGTTTTCTTAAGTACATTTATTTTAATCATCTTAAAGTCCATGCCTATCTTGATGATCTGCATTCATTTGGTTTTGTTTTATATTCTTCTGTGTGCATTGATATAGTTGGTAATTTTTATTTGACTGCCTGATATGTACATTTAAACAACATTAGTTGCTTCAGCACTTCCTAAGTAGTTATAATGAATTTTAACAGTCGGAGTCTTTATAATACAGAAGTCAATGAAACAAACTTAATGCAGATTAATGTGACAGTTCTTTGTTTGGACAATTTTGAAACCATAGCTTAATATATTTTAAACAGTCTAATTCTTGTTTCCTAACTTTTCAATTATTAGCCTGTGAAATAGAAGGCATATCAGAAAGACTATTTATATATTAATGCCTTACATTGCATATTGTATTGCACAATAATACATTATTATTCATATTCCAACTTTTTCTGATGACATAAAATCGCTTTCTATTATAATATTTATTATTACATTTATTAATCAATTATAGTCAGAACATAAATTATGGATCAGATAGTATTGCTAATTTATACTTCCCAGGCTTAATGAATTTACACTTTATAGTGCAAACTTTGCCTGTTACTTTTTTTTCAAATATCTATTTTGTATCACGGGGCCATTGTATTTATGTAGCAAAAAATGCCAGTAATGTCCTTTTCTTAGTTCTAAAAAAAAAACCAACCAACCAACCAACCAAACAAACAAACAAAAAAACCTTTCCTCCAGTCTCTTCTCCATTTGTGCCTGCAGTTCTTTTAGACAGGAATAATTCTGGGTCTGAGGTTTTTTACTGTGTGATGGCAACCCTATCCCCCCACTTGATGCCCTGTCTTTCTATTGGTGGTGGATTCTATAAGTTCCCTCTCTCCACTGTTGGTCCCTCCCTATGAGTCTTGAGATTCTCTCACCTTCCAGGTCACTGGTACATTCTAAAGGGTCACCCTGCCTACTACCTTCCAAGGGTATATATTTCCATTCATTTGCTGGCCCTTGGGGCTTCACACCTGATTCCCCTCCCCCTCAAATACCTGATCATGTTTCCCTTTCTCCTCATGTTCCCAATCCCCTATCCCATCCAATTCCCTCCCTCCTTCTGCCCTCTGCTTTCTTCTCCCTCAAGTTCAGTGACTGGCCCAAATTGGGACTGATCTCAAGGGGAGGCTCCAAGGCCTGACATTATTGCTGATGCTATGGTGTGTACTTACAGACAGGACCCTAGCATGGCTGCCTTCCAAGAAGCCCAACAAGTAGCTGACTGAGACAAAAGCAGATACTTACACTCAACCAATGGTCTGAAGTAAGGACTTCTGTCATTATATTAAGGAAAGGTTGGAAGAAGTTGAAAAGGAGCTTGACCCCATAGGAATACCAGCAGTCTCAACTAACCTGGACCCCTGATCTCTCAGGCACTGTGTCACTAATCAGATAGCATATCCTAGCTGATCCGAGGCTCCCAACACATATAAAACAGAGTGCTGTTTGGTCTGGCCTCAGTGAGAGAAGAGACACCTAACCCTTGAGAGACTTGAGGATCAAGGGAATGTGGAGGCCTGGCAGGGGTGTATGTGTGGGGGTATGGGTATGAAGACATCTTCTTGAAGAAGGGGGAGGAGAAATGGGATGAGGAATTATAGGAGGGTAGAACAGGAGGGTGATAATGACTGGACTGTAAAAAAGAAGGTTTTTTTTAAAAAAAAAAAACAATAATAACAAAATCTTGCAACATTGTAAGTCTGTGCTTTCTTCTGTCTACTGAGTTCATTGAATCAGAAAATTAGACTTCAAAATTAGACTTTATCTTTCTTACTAATGTCAGTTATACTTGTCAGATAAAACATACGTTTAAAAACCACACATCCCATGAAAAAAAAGAACGTTCTCATCGACAAATGTATCCTGTTAACATGGATGCCTGTGAAAGTCTTGCAGAAGCAGGAAAAGTGGGTGATAAGGTTGTCAAATTGCTTAGGGATGTTGAAAGCAACAAAATAGATGTTTGATAAGCCTGCATGTTAATGCAAACACCACACATCTAACCCTCCAACGCATTTGCTAAAATGCTTTGCAAGAGGGCCGGAGAGCGCAAGCCAGAGGGGTGTGCTTAAGGTAAGCAGAGTGTCTCCAAAGCAAGGGCTTCAGATGGAATCATTACAATGTGCAAGGTTCCGGGAGACCCTTCCCCTCCTGTAACCCTAATCCTTTTCCATTCACTCTTGACTAGTGTATACCCAGGGTCAAAATCCTAATAATGAATCTGCAGAGAAATAAACCTCCAGAAGTGATTTTTTCCCCACTGCAATGAATTTCAATTATCTAACTGCCACTGTAGAAGGATGATTTTTTTTCCAACTAACGTTTCACTGAGAATGCCAGGGAGAGGATGCAGAGTCTTCTTGATCCGTTATCACTAAAAACATACACAGGCAAAGAAAGCCGAAAGTAGTTCAACAGCTGTAATCCCCAAGGAGAAGACTGGGGGCCAGCTGTCAACTCAAATACCACCTGAGCGCTCACAGAATCAATGAAAGGATGTTGGTCTCCTGTGAAATCAACTGTCCCTGGTATTCAAAAGGTACACATAATATGCTGCCCTTGAAAGATGACACAAAGGCTGCCATTGAAAAAGGTCATTGAAATAAGACTTGAGACCCTGAAGTATCAGAGGAAAATTAAAATATCTGATTTTTCAAAGTTATCAACTGTGAAGTAATCGCTACTTCAGTCAACAGTGTTATTTCTCTCTCTTTCTTGGTAAATGAAAGTATTTATTTAGAGTACATTAGGGTCTCTTTCAGCATAGCACTGTAGCTCAATAAAGAAATAAGTCTGAGAGAACGAACTTCAAGTTCCCACTCTGCCACTTGTAAATTCAATTAACTAGATAAGTGTGCTTAAACACTTCTGAATCTTGTTTTTCCTTAGTATGTAAGTTTCTTTCCTTTAGGAATGGTATATATGTCAGCAACAGGCAGAACTAAACATTTGGGAGTAAGACTATAAACATTTTAAAGATACATCTAAAAAGTTAACTAGATACTTTTAGAATTGATATTGTTAAATATGAGCTAGCCCAAACCAAGGAACAATCTTGCAGCTCTTAACCTGGATGTCAGACATTTCCATAGGTGTGATATGATATCTAGGGCAGCAGATTCTTAAGTGACCTGTGCCATTATGAGCTTCTGTACAGAATCCCTATGGATGCACAATTTTTCTTACAGTAATTTCTTTACTTGTAAGTGTGTGGGACATGCATGTTCCAGAGTGTACTTGTAGAGGTTAGAGAAAAGTTTATGGGAGTTGATTTTTTCCTTTTAGCATGTGGAACTTCAGGTGCCAACTCAGTTTGTCAGGACTAGTCATAATCCTTATGCACCGAGCCACCCAAACTGTCCCAAATTCAATTTCAAGAGTTTTTTTTTTTCTTGCTAAGTAATAGTTATCATTGAAGTGGAAGTTTCTGGATGTCAGAAGATGCAGACTCACATGGTGTTTTGCTAAGGCGAGACCCATGGGAGGACACATGATGTTTGGAGAGTATAAACAGATCTCAATGGACAGTGAAGCAGTGCTTGCATAGCTAGCCTTGCAATGCTTTGTTGGTCTTAAATCTTCATCTTTGCTCATTTCACTTCATTGAGAAGGCACAACAGAGAACTTCACCTGGTATCCTAGTTGGTCTTGGTCACTCCTGCTAACTTGTGCCAAGTGGATGTTTCTGCTGGATCTTGCCACTACTACTGGTTCATGTTTGGTATCCTGATACTACTGAACTGGACTGTTAGTATCCTGAAAAACGGGGGTTGGAATCACTCCTAACAACTACTTCTAAAGAGGTTCACATCTCCTTGTCCTATTTACCTTATCGCCATTATCTTTGGACAGTGGACTAGAAGGGAGGGTCAATGTATTTGTGAACCTTTATTAAAAGAAGGTTTTAAAAGTACTAAGCCTTCAATCACTTCCACAAATATTTGTCAGTGGCTGCTACATTCAGGACGTTTGTTGAGTACTAGGCACTTAACACTCTCTAAGGTCAGCAAAGAACTGAATACATAATCAATGTTGAATAAACATACCCCTTACCACACATACACATATGCACACACATATACACTCACACATACAGTGAGAGAAAGTTTTATTGCTAAATTAATTATTAGAAGAAATGATGCTGAAAAAAATGTGTGTTGAATTGTGAGAAAACTGCAGACTCAATCTCAAAGTCATTTTAAAGCCTTTGGAATAAAATTCAGCCCGATTCTAATATATATATATATATATATATAAGTTTGTGTGTGTGTGTGTGTGTGTACAAAATCTTATTTTATTTTAAGGATGACCACTTGGTATTGATAAAACTTCTTTTTGTTGTTGTTGTTTTGGTTTTGGTTTTTCGAGACAGGGTTTCTCTATGTACCCCCGGCTGTCCTGGAACTCACTCTGTAGACCAGGCTGGCCTCAAACTCAGAAATCTGCCTGCCTCTGCCTCCTAAGTGCTGGGATTAAAGGTGTGTGCCACCACTGCCTGGCATTGGTGAACCTTTAAGGGGCTCATCCCTAGGGAAAACTAAATCTTCCTTTCTCAAGAGTCATTCATTTCCTGCAGGTTTCCCCCCTACAATTAGGTCTCTGTGAGATTTCTTCCTTCCTTGATAGCATGCCTATTGGTAATGAATTGTGTTATAGAGGTGTCAGTTTGGCTGGGTATCTAATGATCAATTGTTTTTTGTATTTTGGCCAGTTGTGGTTTTCTGAAATCATCTCCATCTGTTGGAAAAGAGAGGTTCCTTGATGAACAATGAGAACTACACCTACCTGTGCACAGAAGGATAAATATCCAGGATACAGTTAGGAAATATGTGGTCTAGTGAAGGGACAGTAGTAGCTTCTTCCATAAGACCCATGACTTCACTAGCTGTGGCTAGTTAGCTATGTTTCCAGTACCAGCGATGATTCTCAATCTGTTGAGTGAATGTTATGCCTAATATAACAACTGCTAGTCACTGCAAAGATATAAGTATCACTGTAGATCCCCTCGTCTTCTCCTGCCATGCTAGTTGTCATAGTTCATAGGCTTTACAGTTGGGTAGCTCTGTTGGCTACTTCTGTTCCTTGGAAGCATGCACATCACCTTCCAGTAGATGGCTTGGAGACTTGAAATCCAGGAAGAAGGCTTTCAAGTCAGATCGAGCTCCAGTCTGTGCATGTAGTGTCTGCAATAAAGAGTATCTTTCTTCACCAGTAAGGAGTTATCATCACTGCATTGAGACCAACTAGAGTAATGATAATAGAATATGGTGTTTAGGGTGTCTCTCAGCCTCCTGTGATCAACAACTAGAATGGGGGATGCTCATGCCTGAATTAATTAATTAATTATTAATTAATTAAGGTATTGCCTTTTGTGGGGCATTGCCTGCCCAAGTACAATAAGTTTAAACTGTATATGCATACCTATACATGGGCCTTTATATGTATCATATGTAGTTTTTGGTAAGTAACAATAATATGATTTATTCTGGGTTTTCAGGTACCCTTAATGTTAGCACATTAATTTCCAATTTATAAATCATACAAAGCAATAACATAATTGCTGAGAATTTTTGAATATATAAAATATTCTTTAAAAGTTTGCAAGACCCAGGGGCCTCTCTTCCCAATGATGGTTGACCAGGCCATCTTCTGCTACATATGCAGTTAGAGACAGGAGCTCTGGGGATACTGGTTAGTTCATAATGTTGTTTCACCTATAGGGTTGCAGACCCCCCAGTGCAGGGTAATGCCAGGGCCAAGAAGTGGGAGTGGGTGGGTAGGGGAGCAGGACAGGGGGAGGGTATAGGGAACTTTCAAGATAGCATTTGAAATGTAAATAAAGAAAATATCTAATAAAAATATTCTTTAAAATTCAAGGAATTATTTTCACTGCAGTATTTCTTAACTTAAGATGCTATTTGAAAGTGACTTAAAATCAATCCCTAGGCCTAGATTGTAGCTCAGAGGTAAAAGGACATACCTAGTGTGTTTAAGGCCCTGGGTCCCATATATAATATCAAAGTATAATTAACACTGAGAGAAAGACTTTGACTTAAAATGTTCAACTATGCTCATCCTTCTACCTCTTACACAATTTGAAATTAGACTAAAATGGTCATAAAATGATGTGATATGCCAAGAATGCCAGTAGCCATCCACAAAAGATCGGGGGAAGTTCATACATGCATGAGTTATTCTAAAATATCTATTGGAAAGTTTGACAGAGTAACACCCTGGAATGTCCACAGGGCATATGGATAGAATGACTGGCACAAGAAAAGATGCTTTACAGATGGGAGTAAGGTTTCCAATCCTGAGAGGCTGAGACTGCTTCTCATTATGACAGTAGGCATTTCCTTTTTTTTTTTAACATATTTTTTATTAGGTATTTTCCTCATTTACATTTCCAAAGCTATCCCAAAAGTCCCCCGTACCCTCCCCCCCTCCCCTACCCACCCACTCCCACAGTTTGGCCTTGGCATTCCCCTGTACTGGGGCATATAAAGTTTGCACTACC
>NC_000075.6:81749563-81884563 GCF_000001635.26 Mus musculus | reverse complement strand
GGGGAACATGGATCCTAAAGTGGCCCCTTCTAGTAGCCTGGTAGGACTCCCAGTGGAAAAATAAGGCCAGCAGCTCACCCACAAAGCCTTGGACCCAAAATATGCCCTGCCTACTAGAAGTGCAGGGGCAAAGATAGAGCAGAGGCTGAGGGAATGGCCAACCAATGACTGCCCCAAACTGAGACCCATTCCATGGGCTAGAACCAATCCCCGACACTATTCATGATATTCTCTTATGCTTGCAGACAGGAACCTCTGAGAGATACCACTCAACAGCCAATGGAAAGAGATGCGAGACTCATACCCAAACACTAGATGGAGCACAGGAAGTCTTACAGAGGAGCTGAGATGAATGTGATCTGACAAATTAAAAGTCAAAGAGGAAATACCTATGAGCCATGATAGGAAAATATGCACTTATCAAATATCAATATTGGGCCATCAGGGCCCTGGAAATATCAGAACAGTAAGTTATCATGAGACTTTTAATATAACGAGTTCACTAGAGTTTGGACAATGTCTAACATTTAATTTTTGGATTAGTTCCAGCTGGCAAATTCCCTAATGATTGTTATAGTTTCAGCACATAGTTAGTGTGAAGTGCTCAGCAGATTAACATTACGTGAAGTTTTACATAAAAGAATCAGGAGCTACTCAAGATTTCAGCTCTGTCTACTTTAATTATTAAAAGGCAGCTCTAAAAGCCTTTCTAGCCGAGGCTGGGTGATGGGAGGGAGGCTGGTAAAGATAAAAAAAAAAAAAACACTGCCTTTGCAGATTTCTTTTTTCTTTCTATTTCTGCTCCAGTCCCATCAAAACAGCCAACTATCTTTTTTTTCCCCTTGGGGGTTGGGGGGGGGGGGTTAACTAGTCATAGATCGTTAAATCTATGACCTCTTGCGGCTGTTTTACTGCATTTGTTTTTATGTCCTCATACTCTCCTTCCCTCTTTGCCATCGTCAGAGGGTGTGACTCCTTTGAATGTCTGCAGAAACACGCATGGAAACAATGGATCACAGACATCTTATAAATTCCGAAAAGTGCACTGGCTGGGACAACAAATCTTGTCCCATGGCACCATCAGTTTCCACTGCACAGATCCATGGAAGGAAATGCGTGCACAGGGGTACTACTTATGTGTAGTTTAAAAAATAGTTGAGAAGAATTATCAGTGCCTCTCTGATACACTCCTATTTCATAAGATGGAATAGGTATTATCCCGAAAATATACAACAACAACAACAAAAAAATAAGCCTTAATTCAAGACATATAAAACATCTGAGGAACTCTATGACTCAAACCCATAAACTGCCCAAATTTATATTATTTAAAAACCTGTATTCTAGAGATGAAAGAAGCTACACATCATGACATGAAGAGACTGCGCAGAACACAGAGTAAAGAAACAGCCAGGAAAAATAAGCAGAGCACTCTTCAGATCAGACAGAGGGAGAGAGGCAGCCACCTTACGAGCATCCGCTAAGCCAGGTCTTCGGCTTTGAAGGATAAAGGACTAGAGGGGAGATAAAGAAGCAGGTCTCCAAGAACACACATGAGGCCCTATCCAAAAAAATGTCTGTTTTGTAAATACTGCTTTACAAAAACAAACAAACAAAAACTAACTATGATGCTATACCTGCTTGAACTTTGTTTTTGTATAATCTGAGGAAATGACCCCAATAAACACTCAGGAGCCTACAGAGACACTCTCCTTCTCACTCATTCTTACCTCTGATAATGTGTTGTGCTCCTCTGATATCTCAGGCAGAGAACTACAAATCCCTGCTAGCAACTGGCAGTGTTTCAGGGCCCCTCTCAGGGTATCATTTTTCTAAGTCAACCTAATACCTTCTTTTTCTGCTTGGATTTATGTTTTAAAGCAAACTAGATTACAAATCCAGTTTCACAACCATAAATCATATATTATGAAACAGAGACGCTAAACATTAAACATTAATATATGATAATTGTTCTACACCACTTACAACAGCTAGGGAAATAGAAACTTCCAAAACTTTCTGAGCTAGATGTAAACAGATAAATGAATAAAGAAAATATAATATACATAGACACACAATGTGCCCACCACAGGCACAAAATGGATTTTTTTTCAGCTCTAAAATAAAATGAAGCCTTTGTAAAGGAGCAAAAATAATCAGATTCTTAAAAATATTTATATTCTTTCCCACACTCAAGTCTAGACTTAAATTTATAAGTATGTGTGTGCACACCATGCATATATGTGCCTGAGAGTACAGGTCCGCAAAGAACCATGAGCATAGATTTTTGTTCTTGTTTTTGTTTCCTTTTTAGTATTTAAAATACATTGTATAATATAGTAAATAAAGTTTTATTCCCTCGTTCTGTAAGTCTATAAAACCAAAACAGAACATAAATGAAAGTAGAGGAAATGACAAGTTTTACTTCATTAAAATGTCAATCTTTTGTCCAATAAGTCACCATAAAACCAAGAAAAAGGAACCCATCACCCATCATGTAGGTAATTACGTTCTCAGGAAATATATTTAAGTAAGAGATTAATATTCATAATATCAAAAAATACATATAAATCAATAGGAAAATAAAAACATATTTTAAAAAGTGGCCAGAATATGTGAAAAAGGTATTCATAAAAACAGTATATGAGCTCAAAAAAGATAGCCATACTGATGATAGAAAAATGTTCAAGTGATCACTTAATTGTATATGATAAAAACTATATAAATTAATATTTATTAATATAATCATATCTAAACAAATTGACATGCTTAAAACCATTTAAGTTATGAAAAATAAAGTAAAACTACACAGTTATATAAATAAATTTTGCTTTTAAAATTTCATTCATTGCAGCTTTATGAGCTTAATATAAGATCTTTACTGTCTTAAGATGTAATCATATACAGAACACAAAGGAAAGTATAGATGACAAAATCCAAACGTTAAAATACCCAGACTAATCCTGAACTCAGTGTATGGCCCAGGCACTTGAATTCAGGACCTTCCTGCCTTAGCTTCCTCAATACGTCAACTATACAGCAGACTAAGGAAATAGGAATTGACATAAGAACAAAAAAAGAGTATTCAGGGTATATCACAATGAGACAGTGATTTCCTATCAAGAGTGGCACTCTGCGGCTCGTCCCCGGCACCAGTGGTGTAAAGTGTCTCCTGTCCTTCCTCGTAAAGATTTAACCTCACAGTAGGGATTTGGTTACATTGGTTTATAATTGTTGTGTCATTTTTAATGACTTCCTGTGTGTCTGAAAATGTTATAATATAGTCTCATTTTTAAGATTGAACTCCGGAGTGTTTTAAAATAGTTGCCCAAAGATGGATTCTGAGTAACAAATTCATAGAGTTCACATATTCAAGTCCAACCCAACTGCTGAAGGAATCACTTACTCTAAATCTTCCTTTTACATGAGATGTAAAGACTCATCATTTTTAAAAATCATTGTTCTGTCTTCTTCAACAAAAATATTCCCTTCAGTTCCATCTAAGACCTCTCAGAACTCATCCTCCCACATATATGCTGATGATACACAGAACGGTAGTATTTCTCATGTGAACTACCATTTCAAAAGTATACACATATTTGAACCATTTTTAAAGTGGCCTCCAAACCCTTTACACGAAAAGAAGAAGTAAAATGCTTACTAGAACCTACACATTGAAACCCACAATATGCTAAAGCATAAAGCAAAGCCCAGCTCATCTTGGCAACCTTCTCTAACAGGGTAGCCCGGGTGCCTTGCCCTGCTCCAAGTGCTGCTAGAACCTGCAAGACCACCAACACCAGTCTGAGATCAAGTACCACCAGCATCATCCTTTCTGCCCAGTAGAATTAACCTCCTTGGGGGATGAAGACTACCTTAGCACTCATAAGGTTTAAGTAGGGCGATAGACTGAACTAGACCAGCAAGTAGAGAGCCTGAGCCACAGTCTCAAAGCATCAAACTATGTCTTGCATGCTGAATCCAGCTCTTGCCTTTGCTTTCTAAGTGTCTCAGAGCCAGAGCAATCTCTATAGCTCCCTTTAAGTGTGTGTATATATATATATATATATATATATATATATATATATATATATCTCATAGGATTATGTCTAAATCAGCAATAATTCCTTATTTACAAGTTATGATGAAGCTGTCAAGATGGCTCAAAGGGTGAAGGTATTTGGTGCCAAGCAGTGAGTTAAATCACAGGGACCATATGGTAGGAGAGAACTCCCTCAATTTGCCATCTGACGCCACACCTGTGCTGCTGAGTGTATGAACACACAGAGAAACACATATAAGAGTAAAAACTTTAAGTTACAGTGACACCTGGCAGCAGCAGCAGCAGCAGCAGCACCAACCAGCAGTACTCTTTCTACTGCTGTCAGAGTTACACTATGATTCTACTTTTCAATCGGAGGACAAAAGAAAGATTCTGAGAAGTTTCTTAACTATGTTTTGCTTTTCTTTCTCTTTCTTACTTTTTCTTTTCATTTAGCCATTATAGACCAGTCATCCCTACCCACTTAACACCAATCAGTAAGCCCAAATCCAAATCATAGCTCTTTGTATAATGTGAAGAAAAATTATTCACACCTATTCCCAACTGTTCACTTCCAAGCAATGGTATCTTTTAGCTTAACAAAAGCTCCAATCATGATAATTGTTACTAATTAAGATTTATCCTGAAATTATATTTCTGATGAAATCATTTTAATTCTAATATATTTCATAAAAATTTCAAGATATTTTCCTATACTAGCATAAATACATATTATCCCAAAATATATACCCCTCCCCTTTAGATATAAAATGGAATGGAAAATACAGCACATCCATTGGTTATCTTCTGCCCTAACAGTTGTACTTACAAAGCTTTTGTACCTAGTGATGATAGATTCATAGCATAGTGCTAAAACCTCCCTCGTTATTAAAAACATTTCCAAACACATTAAAAATAACTATGAGTAAGCAGCCATGAGTGTTTTCCAGCACCTTGACCAATTATCATTCTGCAGATTTAAATTCAGAAGCACCTGACACAGCACTAACGACCTAATGATTGGCAGCATCATTTAATCTTGTTAGACGTGCAAACACTAAACAAGAATTACAGCACGTGTCAATAATTCATAGGTTTAGAGTCAACTCTCTGGGTATGGAAAGTACATCTATCTCTTCTTTTCCCCCTGCATCCAAAGACACCTTTTGACTGTGAAGAAATGCTTTCCTGTTCACTCTGCCAACTAATAGATCACCTGTTGTAGTGAGACCTTCGTTGAGTTCAGTTGGTTTCTCCCATTAAAGCCAGGCAGTGAGCTATCAGCTGTGCATGACTCTTAACAAACACAACAGCAATCTCTTGGGAAACGTTCCTTCCTCACAATGACCATATCCTACATAAACCTCATGGAAATAAATGAGGTTTTCTGTAGTGGGTTTGACCCAATGCTGATTGTATTCTAATGTCAATTTTCATCCCCAAAATCGGTTGCACAAGAGTCACTGAGGGACCCTGCCCCCAGTTAATTCTGATTGGTAAATAAAGATGCCAGCAGCTGGGGAGATATGGCACAGGCAGGGTTTAGGTCTCCCGGGCTAGAGACCATGAAGAAGGAGAGGGGAGATCTGCCATGCCAGGAGAGTGTGGAGGAGACAGGAGACACTATGCCTGAGAAGAGTGCAGGACAGAGAGGCATGGTAGCCATGTGAAGTAGCCAGGAGAGAAGCAGCCCCATTGGGTCACCCTCGGTTGGGGTCCAGAGCAGCCAAAATATAACATAGAGTTAGTAATAACTCAGGATTGACCACATAGAGGTTAAGCAGTGGCCCAGCTATGAACAACTCAGATAAAATAAATAGCAAGATAAAATTGTCCCAATTTCAAAGAGTAATCAGAAATGACCTCGATAGCAGGTGACTTCCTAGCAAAGAAGATGCCTAGAGACTCTCAGCTGTGTGTGTGTCTTTCATTCGGGAACATAAACCATTGAGGCGGGTATTGAACCCACCACTGGGCTTTTATAATATTTATTTCAACAGTTTTCTCACATCTCAAGGAGTGTTTCCTAAAACCTGCCCACTGGGGGACAAGCAGAAAGTCTAGTGCCTCTAGTACAGTTTCTCAACCTGTGAGTCACGACCCCTTTGTGTGGATCTAATAACCTTTTCGCAGGGGCCACCTAAGACCAGCAGAAAACAAACATTAAATATGTTACAACTCATAGCAATAGGAAGATTACAGTTATGAAGTAGCAATGAAAATAATTTTATGGTTGGGGCATCACCACCACATGAAGGACTATATTAAAGGGTTACTACATTAGGAAGGTTGAGAACCACTGCCCTAGAACTTTTGATTTTTGTATTCTCTGCACATCAGCATCTCTGTCTCTCATCTTTTCACTTGTCTTCAGTTACTAGGACCAAAAAAATACAGTAATGTGGAATTATCCAACTATCTAACGCTGTGGTCACTTTCACAGAAGAAACAAACAAAGAACCTGTAAGATACACTGTCAATCAAAAAATCAAGATGAAGCACCACAAAGAGACCACTTAAGGAAAAAAGTAGTTAGCATACATTTACCCACTAAACTCTGACTTTGGCCCACTAAAACATAAAACTATTCATAAAGTTCCTTTTTATCATAACTAGTATTAGAGAGTTTTTGTATTATAATTCTCAACAACAGAAAACATGGTACAGGCAACTATTTTGTCAGCCAATAAATCTGGGTCCCCAGGAATTTAACTGACCAATAAGTATATAAAATTCAAAGACTGAAAGAAAAATTAATAGTTTCTAAATTTTTTTTCTGCTAAGAAAGTGAACAAGGCTGACAAGAGAAGGCTTAGCAGGATAAAGGAACCTGCCATGCAAGTCTCTATCAACCTGAGCTCAGGCCCAATTATGTCAATGTGATTGGAGAGAACTGATTACACAAAGCTGTCCACTGATCTACACACACACAAATTAATTAATAAATAATAATAATTTACATTGTTATTATTATTAATTTCTTTTTTATTATTATTAATTTCAAAACCTAAAATGTGAGCAGCATCTCTCCTTGAGCTCTGTGGTGGGTACGGCACCCTAAAACGTAAGTGTGAAGGCAATTCGCTGATTAATTTAACAAGTATCTGTTGGCCACATACTATATCCCCCAGTCCTTAAAGACTGTGTCAGTAATTGAAGCAGGTAGATGATTTAGTGTTTTAATTCATATAGGAGGAGTCTCTAGGAAAATAGGCAGAATGTACATATTTCAGATGGTGATAAACAGCTACGAACAACTCAGATAAAATAAATAGCAAGGTAAAATTGTCCCAATTTCAAAGAGTAATCAGAAATGACCTCAATTAGCAGGTGACTTCCTAGCAAAGATGCTTAGAGACGCTCAGCTGATTCAGAAGGAAATGCAGGCCTAGGAGAGAGGAGCTGGAATGCAGTGGCCAAAATCCATACAGTGTTGAGTACATTGCTTTTCTTGCCCCCTTAAGAATGCTATACCCAGACGGAGCGGCCAGGAACTCAGGAGCACAGCCTCAGAAAGTCGGCAAGGCGAAAGGGGAAAAACAGATAGTAAGGATTTCTCCAGAAGCAGAACTAGAGCCAACACATGGAAATTACAGGGAGACAAATTTCCAATAACCAGACGAATAAGATATCTACTGATAAGAGCTATCCAATAATAGAATGTGTTGCCTTGTGACGTTCTGAAATTCCAATTACCGGAGTTACTCAAGCAGGAGCTGAGCAGCCATCAGCCTGAGATGAGGACAGATCTCAGCACTGATGTGAGAGTACAGTTTGACCATCATCTTTTCCAATTCTGACTCTAATTACAGAAGCACCCGAAAAGTGCTATGGAACAGTGCAAAGTTCAGGCCGCGAATGAAGGCCAAAAGTGTGGTTAACGTGCAGGCTCCCCCACTCAAATATTTTGTTTGCTTAGGCACCACAAGCCTGCTTCTTTATCTGAAAAATAAGGCAAATGGCATAAGCTACCATATAGTCATGATGAATATTAAATGAGATAATTCATATGGAAAATTTAATATAGCACTTGGCTCATGGGGGGAATGTTAATGGTTCAGTTATAATACAGATATGAGTATCTAAGATTGTTATATAAAATATATACATAATGGGCATAAGTTCATTTCTCTCTGCTTTCAGTTTTTTGCTCAGCACCAGAGAGAGAGCAATACCCAAAGTTGAATTCTTATAGCATAATTATAACATGGCAATACTAAAAGTAGCAGGTATAACAAAAATGTACAGTTTTTTTTTTTTCAAATGCTGTCATGTTACACTTCTCTTCAACATGAGATAAATGTTTTTACATCACATTTTAAAAGTCTGAGTTACCTGTGTAAAACATATGAAACAGAGTATACACTTTTAAGCCTTTTGAAACTTGGGTTGCTATTATATGTCTGTATGTGATGTAGCGTGTCAGTACAGGCACACGGCACATTTGTGAGGTCATATGAAAATACTGTGGAGTTAGTTTGCTAATTCTACCTTTATATGCTTTCTAGTGATAGAATTCAGGTCACTGGGGTCAGGCAACAACCAGCTGAACCATTTTACAGCATCCAGAATGTTCTTACTGGAGCAACTGATAAAATTTCAGAACCTGTCACATTCCTACATTCCTAGCCCTGTGAAAGTGGAGACAAGAGGATTCCTGGGGCCTGCTGGCCAGCTAGTCTACCCAAATTGGCAACCCCAGGGTTCACTAAATCATCCTATCTTCAAATGCATACATACATACACACAAATATTACATACATACAAGAATAAAAGCTGGACAGTGACTGAAGAAGATCCCTGGTCTCCACATGCAAATGCACCTATGTGTACCCACCCACCTACCCCCACATATACACACACATATATGCATACATATATGTGAGATATATACATATTTCTATGCTCACAAATGTAATACTTAATATCCATTTCTCTTTTAAAAACTGAGCAATACTTTAAAGCAAGCAGAGCTTCATTGCACTGCGATCTCCTCTGACAGGGTACGTCTTTTCAAATTTATCAGCAAGTCCACCTCATTTGAACTTACCACACAGATATGCTCAATGGGTGATATACTGAATCCTTTTCTATTTAACATTGCTTAATTGATTGACGAACAACTTTCATAACTGTAATGTTAAAAGTTGCTTTCGTGAAGCAACAAGAGATCCCAATAACTAGGATGTAACTTTCCTAACAACGATGAGTTAGACATAGCTTAATAAAATATCTGTTTTACAATAAATTTCAGAATTTGCAACACTGTTCATCTCTTTTTAGATAGTATTCATTCTAAGCCAACAAAAGACATTGCATGCATACAGAAATCCTCAAAAATAATATTTTTTTTTGAGAAAAGAGTGTTGGAATGATGGCTCTGTAGTTAAGAGCGCTTTGTTCTCTTTCAGAAGCCCAGAGTTACTGTTCCCAACACCCACATTAGGCAGCTCTCACCCTGCCATAACTGCAGCTCCCAGAGATTCAAAGTTCTCCTCACCTCCAAGGGCATCTGCAAAAATACACATGTACACATATGCATTTTAAAATCTCTTTTTAAAAAAAAGATCAATTTCAGACATGCAAACATGTTTGGAGATTGGAGGAAAACTGCAGTATAAAGATAGGGATAAAAGGCTATTCACTCGAATCACT
This sequence comes from Mus musculus, assembly GCF_000001635.26. Classification (NCBI taxonomy): domain Eukaryota; kingdom Metazoa; phylum Chordata; class Mammalia; order Rodentia; family Muridae; genus Mus; species Mus musculus. Next base: position 81,874,866 of record NC_000075.6, on the reverse strand, counting down.
AAAGGTTGCCAGAAAAACACCAGAAATGAGGAGAGATCCATGCTACAGAGTCCTTCTCCTAACCCTCCCAGGGAAGCAAACTCAGCCACGGAACAGTTACTTCCCAACATCCTGAGAAAATAAGCACCTACATAACTTAAATAACAAGGCCAACTATTACTTTCAAATATTTTCTTCAGGGCTGGAGAGAGGACTCAGTGGTTAAGAGCACTGACTGCTCTTCCAAAGGTCCTGAGTTCAAATCCCAGTAACCACATGGTGGCTCACAACCATCTGTAATGGGAGCTGACGCCCTCTTCTGATGTGTCTGAAGATAGCTACAGTGTACTCATATAAATAAAAATAAAAACAAATAGATTTTTACAAATTCTTTCATTTTTTTATTTCTATGCACGTGTGTATATCTGGGTGGGCATACATCATGCGTTTGTGGAGCTAGGGATAAGGCTCAGATCCTCTCAAAGACTATGCATGTGGTTTTAAACACTGACTTAACTCTCCAGTCCTCAAATGAATTATGAATAAGCCCTAGTCAGAGACAAATATTTTATGTCCGTATTTTAACAACAGAAAACAAAAGCAAAACGGGTCTAGAAAGCCTGCCAGTCCTTTCAGATAGTGGCACGTGCCTAAATTAATTTCCCATTACCAAGTTGTTATTCGGAATAAAATGACCTGTTTCCTACAGAGAAAAAATAGTGATACACTTCACTTAAATAAGGAGAACATTTTCCCTTAGAACAAAACACTGATATATCTCTTGATGTTTAGTTCTGCAGTGGGAAATATAACATTTTTAGAAAAGGACAGCATGATTTTAAAAAAAGGAAGAGAAAAGTCTTGGGGCTGGGTGCCTATGACTAAGTTGTACAGTCTCTCCTTAGCATATGTAACGCCGTGTGTTAAACCCCACCACCACAAAATGAAAAACGTAAAATAAAAGAGGAGAAAAATAAAGGTTACAATGAATGACAGTTTTTATGATAGAAAGCACTTGAAATAATGCCTATCAACAAAGCCAATTCTTCCAATAACCCAGATGTAAAAGAAGCACAAAAAGTAGCCTGCCCAAAATCACACAGTATGAAATAAGGATAACAATCTGAGTCCAGAGCCTTTAATCTTTTTTTCTGGCTGCCAAGTGAACACTGTAAATTAGCATTTGTGGCACTCATGCAGATTTCAGGTATAATGAGAAGGAACACCAAAATCATGCTATATATCATGAGTTCCTAAGAGCATCACATCAGAAGCAAGATCTAGCCGGTCACCTAATGACAGAATTAGAAATACAACCCTGCTACACAGACTTGAACAATATTGAATTTTTGATTACTTAAAGATCCACTCTTCGAAGTCCCTATGCTCTGTACTCTGATTATTATTCCCACGTCTGCACTTGATGGTAAAACAGCATAAAGTTCACTTTCCTAAATCACTCTCCAAGGATTTGAAAAGAGCAATCAAGCGCTCCCTCTGCAGATTCCACACCTATCTCTCCCAGCAGCACAGCTCCGTTCATCAGGCCTGCCTCCTCTGATGGTTCGCTGATTTGGAAAAATCCTCTCTCGTGGCATCAGTACCAAACCTACAATTTAGAATCAGTTAAAACTCCCAAACTCTTTCTCAATTCCATCCAAGAGGATATTAAGCTGTAGGTCAGTTCTGGGCAATAGTTTGGGTAATAAAGAAACATAAGATTGGGAAAATGGGACCTTGAAGGTCAGCTGGCAAAATATGAACTTCCTACACTAGGCAAGAAGATAGCTTAGCCTTCTGAGCAGATGAGTGATCAATCTACGTAGTATCTGAAGAAGTGTATTCAACTTGGTAATAGATGCTGGAGAGACGTTGACACAAGAACGAAAAGGAATCTAGGAGAGTCAGGGCCAAACAGCACAACTGAGCACAAAGAAGGTCAGAAACTCAGAAGGTTACGACCAGGTTATACAGGAGGAAAGAAGGAAGGCTCAAGTGTGACTCCAACATCAGGTCCATAAAGTGTCAGACCCCAGTCAGAAACACATACTAAAAGGACCTGAAAGTAAAAAGGTTTAGAAGAATACAGATAAAATATACACTCACAAAACTCGGACTTTTAATTTTTCAATTGTTTTCTTAACCCTTTACTGAAACTAAGGTTACTATCCACGAGTGGAAAAATGGGAGGCTGACATATGATTTGATTTTATGCAACAGCCATCTTTTTCAGGACAGGCTGGCAAACCTGTTTTTTGCCTAGTATTGACCATTCTTTTAACAGTGACCTTCAATGAAGGACCAGTTGTTCCATATGCTATCTGCCCTGTACCTACTGGTATTCACATAGTATATACAATATATATAATATATATTATGCAAATATGATATACTAGGATATACAAACTAGGATATATATATATATATCTTAGTTGCAATAGATATTATTAATCATCAGATTAATGGATGAAAGTCATGAATGTTTTAAAAGATAAAACTTGCATAATAATGGATTATTTAGGATATAGCTATCAGACAAATACAGTTCTGGGAAGCAGTAATGTTTCCATAACTATGTTAAATATTCTATGCACTGTTATAGAAAAGCAGAATATTAAACAGTCTTATATTGTCAGTAAGCATTCAGAATCAGTAATTGGTTGTACCAGACACTATAGAGACACAGACGTTCCTTCCCTCTGGGCTTTTAATCTGAAGAGGAGACAATAGAATTAGTAGAATAAGAAAATAAACAAATTACAAACAGAAAATGGACGATAAGCCTCTGGTCAGGGATGCTATTAGTGAAGAAGGAACAGTACGTTTATCCTGCCATTGTTCTGAGAAGGATTAAACAGTCACCACTGTGGGGTGTGAAGTAAGGTTTGGTTGGGTTTTTCATCTTGCAATGACAGGTATTCCTGTAAGCAGGATGACACAGGAAAAGAAGAGGCCTTTTAAATACATGCTCTACCATACTAAAAATTAAGAATGTTACATCTCTCTCACCAACCATCAAAATCAGTTTCTAATAAGCTGTTCTATTATTCTATTCATTACAACTAAACTAAAGCATGTGTTAAATATAAGAGGGTTTATTGTCCAGAGTTCTGCCAAGGTGAAAGCAATCTAATCAGAAATGAAATAAGGAATGAATTCACTGAATAAATAAGAAGGCAGAATTGGAAGAGCTGAGAAATATCTGAGAGGCCTATTAAAAATAAATTGGACTTTCATTATAAAGACCAACTAAATTTAATGTTTTATTTAAAGAGTCACTTCTAAATATTTCCTTGAAGTCATTTTGATGTTCAAATAAAAAGGGGATACAGTTGTATGTATTTTTTTAAATTTACAAGACGTCAAAGGTATAAACAGGGCAGAGAATTAATGTTCAGAGACAATGTGAAGTCCAAAAAATAAATAAACAGACACAAAATACAATATACAAAATAGATACAACATACAATACAGATGTGTCGTGACATTTACTATAAAACATTTAAATGTGAGTAAAATATAGTAAAATATTTGAAATAATGTCCCCTAAAATAATAAACATAAACAGTACACTTTTGATATTTTGAGTGAAAACAAATAAAAATTTATTAATTTGTACTGCAATTTTTAAGATAGATTATCCCATTGATTGAAAGTCTTTAATTATAGTGAAGTCTGCGATATAAGGAAAGACTTAAGTGATTATTAAAGACAACTGTTCATATCATGTGTGGTGCTTGCCTAAGGACAGCTAAGGAGTGCCCTGCACAGGCCTACAGTCTATCACATCTATGGAGATCAGGGAGAAGGAGAAGTTGCTACTTTTCCTATTTATCTTCCAGGTAAAATGACCCTGACCATCAAGACTTCTATCAGCATGATCAGACAAGATGCTTGAATAGGGATTCTGCCTAGGGTACCACAATGTCAGACAGAGGTGGCAAATACTGTCCAAAAAATAGAATGACATCTAAACAAGACTTATTCCAAGAAGCCCCATTGAAGAGGTCAGAGACCATAAGGAAGGAGCATGCGCACATTTCACCAGTCAGGTAGATGACATGTGAGAATGCAAACACTAGTGAGTGTTCTACTGAAGAAGGCGGTCACCCATAGAAGGGTATGATAGAATTATGGTAGGCAACCTCAATTTGTGATGACAAAAATTAAATGTGTCACCTTCCTGGACCATTTTGATCCTGAGATGCTAAAAGCAGATCCTAGAAGCAGATGGGTGGCTAGGTGGCTAGAGGTAAGAGAAGTCATCACCTCATGGTCTGAGTTCCATCTTTAGAACCCACATGGCACAAGGAGGGAATTGACCTCTTGTGATGTCCACACATGCACCAAGGCTCAGGTGCACACCCGAGTGTGTGTGTGTGTGTGTGTGTGTGTGTGTGTGTGTGCGTGCGCGACTGAACTTGTTATTTAAGAACACACACACAGATTAATTATAATAGAGTCAGTGACTTTGGTTTAATTATGCTTTGACAAACAATATGTATCTATGTAAAATGTTAATCCTTCAAGAAAACCAAGGGTCAGTAGAAAAGCTGGTGGTATCCCAATCTGAGAAATGTGAGTACAGTTACTAGAGACCATTTCTAAATGAGGGACAACTAACAAGATAACACAGTGACCCAGGATCTAGTAATCACAGCAATACGAAAGAGGCATCCCTCCATTATCAAAACCTAAAGGCATGTGAGGAAAAAGATCAGTTAGAACTGCAAGAGAGAGTTGAGTAAGAGGAGGACGTTGGTGGGGTCTTGGATCACCTTAAGGCATGTAGGAGGAAGCAGGAATCTGCAGGAGGGAAAGTTCTAAGAGTCTCTGAGAACTGGCCTAGTAGCTGGAGAGACAGGAGGAAGACAAGCATCAAAGCCATACAGAACAGAGGGCAGTCTAGGTAAACCCAAGACTGAGAGAGGGGCTCAAACACATTTCTGAGTAGCCTTTCAATAACACAAAATTTCATTTGTACTGGTAGAGATTCACAAACCTAATGTTTCTTACTGTCATTTTTAGCTACCTCTTTTTTCTTCACTCGTCTTCCTCAAATTTGTTCTTTGAAGTACTCAAAGGAAATATCTGATCTATTCAAAGTGATAGTATTTTAGGTAGTCCTATCACATAACCTGGAAGTCAACTATACAATGCCCTGACCTACCTAGGTTAATTTTCAACCAGATAAGCTTGCTAGTTATTGCTTTATTCAACATATACACCAAGTTAACGCTTACCTATCAGACACTATGCTATAAATGAAGATATAATAGTCAATAAAAATAGTCCATCTCAGCCTTTCTGTAGTATTCAGCTATCAATCATACTTATCTGTAGTACTTCTTATTTACTAGGAAGTCTCAGAGGTGCTGTAAAGCAGACATTAAAAAAAACATGGCTCACATGTCAAATGAGGGCATCCTGTCTCTATAAAACATGAAACCAAAGAAACATAAAATAAAATGTCCATATTCATTCGATTATGTACAGCTGCTTTTGCATCAGGACCTCAGAGCTATGTAGAGGCAATATAAATAGTGTAGCCTACAAAGCCTTAAATAGTGACTCCCTGGAAGTATATGAAATGTTTGACAGCCTTTGCTCTAAATAAAATCCAGTGTTTTAATCTGATTTATTTATATTGAAAGACATATGTTGATATGCTGTAACACACACACACACACACACACACGCACATCTGGGTGCCTAGCTGAAAACCATATCACAATGAGAGCTGGCATTTTACATAATATTTCAGCTGTTGTTATTTTATTTTCATTTATATTTCCATTGCTAAAACCAGTAACGAAAAAAGTCACATGGATAATACTGATGACTAAAGGCTTCACTCTGCTCAAGTAATAATGACATTTTGTTATGTTTTATCTAGTCTTCATGAATCACCTTTTTCCACATTAAAGAAGAGCCCCCTTTAAGAAAGATCCTTTTTTTTCTGAATCCACACTAAACAAAATTTGACAGAGGTGATTTCAGGCTATCTTTTAAATTGAAAAATAAAATTGATTGTACAAGCACTTAGCCAACATTCAGTGCTACAATGCCAAATCACGGCAGCAATAGTAACCTTGCTTGCTCGCAAAGTGGATGCTTGTTCTCCAATCATTTGACTCAGAAGGCATTAATATTTAAAACAGGAAAGGGGAAGAAAGATACTTTCATTAGCTGTTACCAAAAATTTCTAATAAGTAGTGACAGGCACTATGTTGTTGTGGCTTCTCCAAAGGATGTTAAGAGACTTAGTCAGTGGAGGCTGTGGTTGATCATCGATTTACCATTCCCCAAGCCTTTTTGTTTCCCCCCTAATGGGAATAACTGTACCAGGAATAAAATTAAACGGTCACTAAGTTCATATTTAGTCTTTTTAAAGCAGCAATCCTAGGCATGAAGAAGATCCTCACAAAGTCTTGGTTCTTTAAAGTCTTCCCAACCAACCTCACCAGCCTACTGGAAAAATATATTCTAAATGCCCAAGAGCAGAGACTGAGGCCGTTATTGTCAAAAGATCCGTAAATAATTTGATGGTAAATGAACAAACATCATCATGGGAAAGGTATGGTTAACATGTTAACAATGATCTACGCCTATCCTATGCGTGAAGTTACTCTCTTTGATAGTTACAAGGCATATTTCGTTCTAATGTGAGTAGATATAATCTACATTTTTTCCTATTAGGTATCAGAACTGCACTGTGTCATGTGATCTAATTAGTTATTTGATATATATTTTACCTCCATAGTTAGTAAATGCCACTGAATACAATCTACCTGACTACTAACACAGGATGGGTAGTTAAGACTATTAGGTAACTGATATACCAAGGGGATAGACAGATAAAGCAAACTAGATCCTTAGCTAGATCATGAGAAAACTGCGATTATTCTGTGATATGCATCTCAAAAATAACAGCCACTAACTTTCTGTCCTATATACCATGAGCAATGTTCCAAAATTGCATATCAAATCCTTGTTCCTTCTCCATTAACAATCTCTGCTCTTTAGTTCTTTCAGTCTCTTCCTCTGGCTGGGGACTCTTTCAGTTCTTTAGATATCCTCTAGCTGAGAACATAGCTCAGAGATAGGACACTTTTCCAGTCATCTCAAGGCATTTAGCTCCATCCCTAACACAGAAAACAAAAAAAAAAGGATAAACTCCAATGGATGTTTTATTTTATTTTGTTTGAAATTATAATACATTTCTCCCTTCACTTTTCTCCTTCCAATCTCTGCCATATACCCATCCCCATTCTCCTTCAAATTCATGGCCTAGTGTTTCATTGTTATTTCTTGCATTTATGTGTATATTGCATATGTATTGTATGGGGTGTGTGTGTGTGTGTGTGTGTGTGTGTGTGTGTGTGTGTGTGCGTGTGCATGTGCATGTGCATGTGCGTGCGTGCGTGTGTGTGTGTATGTGTTCTTAAATAACAAGTTCAGTCTATATAGGTCATAGGATCACCAATTGGCTTGCTCTACCCTGGGGAAGATGACATTTCCCATTTCTAGCTTTCCCCAGTTTTCTAAAGTTCCTTGTTTTAGGGTGAAGCCTCATGGGGTTTTCCTGGTACAATATGGCTTCTACTTTTAAAAAATATCATGACACTCAGGATGCTCCTACCATTATACCCCCCATAAGCTCATAGGGAGAGGCACTACTGGGAGGTGTGGCCTTACTGAAGGTGGGATTTAGGGGTTCAGAAGCCCAACCCAGACCCAGTGACACTCTCTCTTCTGGACAGGTTGGGATGTAGCTAGACCCCTCAGCTACCTCTCCAGCATCATTTCTGCCTCCATGATGCTATGCTCCCCAGCATGATGATAATGGACAAAACCTCTGGACTGTAAGCCTGACCCAATTAAATGTTTTCCTTTATAGGAGTCGCCATGGCCATGGGTTCTCTTCACAGCAATAAAACCCTAACTAATACACCATCAGACCTGAAACCCTGTAACTGTTAAAGGAAAAGGTAAGAAATCCACTTTAAGATATGTGCATAGGCAAGGATTTGACAGAAACCAAGTCATTCATGAACTAAGGTCAGCATCTGATAATTAGGACAGAATGAGATCAGTGTTTTCAGCACAGACGAGTACAGAGTTACTAGAGTCAAGCGAGCCTATGGGACCAGAGATAGTTTGGGTAGCTATTTTAGGATTAATATCTAAAGTACACAAAGAACACACACAGAAACTAAACAAGCAATTGAATGATGTTACCAATAAATGGGTTAATGAAGTAAATAAATATTTCTCAAAAGATGGAATGCAAACAGTCAACAAACAAAAAAATGTTCAACCTTATCAGGCATCTAAAAATAACGAACCAGAACATACATTATACAGGCTGATCAGGTTGTATTTACATATTTATATGCATACATACATACATACATACATACATGCGTACATACATTACACACACATATTTTTGTGTTTGTGTACAATGTATAGATAGATAGATAGATAGATAGATAGATAGATAGATAGATAGGTAGATAGACAGATAGATATGTAACAGCAAGGAAAAAGAGGCCACGAATTTAAGTGAGTACAAAGGAGAGCTGTACATGGTAGGTGATAAAGAGAAGACATTTCAGAAAGCAGGGAAATGATGTAATTATGTCGTAATCTCAAACAGTTTTAAAGTTTTTTTTTTTTTTGAACTACAGTGAGGTGCTATTTAACCACTGTCAGAATGATAGTCACAAAACAACAAATAACAGAAGTGATAGTGAGGGAGTGGACAAAAAGGGACCCTCAGACACCCAAGTCTGCTCACATGTAAATGAGTTCAGCCACTATGGAAGTCAGAGTGGAAGTTCCTCCAAAAGTAAACATTGATCCTCTCTCACAACAGTGTTTATCAAAGCACTCTTCACAATAATCAAATTTTGGACCAATGCAGTGTTCACAGCAGAGGAAAGGATAAGGAAGATGTGTTACATATACAGAATGAGATTTTTTTTAACCATAAAGAAGGATAAAAACTGTGTATTTGTTGGAAAGTTAATGCAACTGGAGATGGTCATTTTAAAGCAATTTAGTTAGCGTCTGAAAGACAACGAGCATGTGTTTTGTCTTATCCATGGTGGCTCCTAGACTTTATAGAGATACAGTCATGTGTAAACATATGACATGAAGCAGAACTAAAACTGTCTAGGAGAGCAAAGCATACTAGTGAGAGGGGGCAGGACATGAAAAGGAACAGTAAAGAGGTATGAAGTGAAGTGTGCTTAGATAAAATGTACATTTACAAAATCTTTAAAATTATTAGATTTTTTTAAAGGGGAGTTTTCAATACTCCCACAGTACCTGAGTGTTCTTGCCATTGTTACAAGTGACAAAACTGACAAATCCTCAATGCTATTTCTTCCCGTTGCTGTAGCTGACACTCTAAACCTATTCTTAAAACACTTAGTGATGCTGCCCTGATTACATCCCAGTGTCTAAAAACGTACCTACTTTCTCTTCAGCACATTAACATCTTCTGTCTTTATAACCCTTTAGCTTTCTAAATCTCAAATCCTTCAAAACATTATGCACAATACAATCATTAAGTATGTTTATCTCACGAATGCTTCAAATGATTTGGGTTAATATGCCTATTAAATTGGCGCTGTGACTTTTGGCTTCAAGTATTTTCATACAGCAGAACTTAACATATACCTGCCATTCACATATATCATGAAACCTAGAATACACTAGACTTCTAATTTCTTTGATATAATAAACCATGGGATAAATTAATACTATGTTTTTAACAAGAATTCCATAATATTGGTTTCAAATATCTGATTCCAAACATTGCTACTTTCATGAAAAAAAAAATTTTAAAAAAATACTCAGTCACAAATCTGTGCTCCTGGTCTTCATGTCCAAATTTTACGACTGAATTGTAAATTTTGTGGTTTACTGACATATACAAAGACATTGTGTTTAACCTAAGGCCCTCACAGAAGCTGTAAGCTATAACAATGGAAAGTAAAATAGTGGATGTCAATTTGTGAATGTCATTACTGTAGTCACAAGATATACCAAAAATCATATAATTCTAAGCAGGAAAAAGTAATATAAACAAGCCAAAATTGATCAGAATGTATGTAATGAATTTGATAAAAAGTTTGCTAATTGGAAGTAACCTGATATATTCAGACTTGGTGGTTCACATTTTAATCCCAGCATTTGCAAGTCTGAGGCATACATATTGCCATTAGTCTTGAGAGCAGGAGGCAAGGCCATCCTACAAAGTGAAACCTTGTCTCAAAAATCCAAAAGATACAGAAAAAAAAATAATAAATTCCAGTTGATGAAGAATCCAAGTTATGAAATTCTTATGAATTTCATATTTATATTCTGTGAATATCGACATACTAATGTATTTTCTGTGGTTCCTGGTGGGACTTTAATCCTCTAAATATGTAATTGCAGACTATAAAGCTATTCAAGGCTTTATTTAATTCACTTCAAATTATTGACTTTCTGCTACTTTGGACATTCCAGATTCACCAAACCCTCACTGGCTTCTTCCTCCGTAATGGAGACTCCACTTCTGGCCCTGCTCCTCTGATCTGTTGCATATCTCACCACAACCTAGCTCTTCCAAGAATGATTTTTATCTCTACCTCATGTACCAGCACATGCTTGTCAGATCCCAAGAAAACCGCACCCGTCCCACTTTTAACACCCCCAACACTTTCTGCAGTTCCTCTGGGTGTGTACTTGCTCAATAAAAGATCAGATCAACAAGTGCCTACGGTCCCCCAAAACCACCCTTTCCTCCAGGAAACCTCAGAAGCCACCTCTAGAGTGAAGGCAGGCTTGCACAGACTCTAAGGTGTAGAACACACCACAGAACACACGCTTTGCCCGCCCAAGTTTCTGAGGCTCCAGGCGCGACCTACTTATCAGGTAAAGAAATGCCCCTCCCCACGCGTGAGGCGACCTACCTCCGCAAAGGGCGCGACAAGGAACCCCAAGCCACAGCACCTGAGAGCGTGCGCTGCTTGAGGGGACCCGGGGCCCGAGAGTACAGAGAGCAGGCAGATGCTACACAAGCCTGGGGTTCCTGAGAAGGAAGGACGCCCTCAGGCGGCGGGGGAAGCTCGGGGGCCAGTATTCCCGGCCATGCACGCTGATGCAAGCGCAGCCCGCAGGTAGGCGCCAGAGCCCAGAGCGCCACTCCTCCCGGCTTTCTTCCAGTGCCAATCAAGAGGGAGGCCCGCGGAGACCACAAGTCCCAGAAGCCTCTGCGCCACTCTCCTCGGAGGGGCTTGGGAGGGGCTCCGGCGGGCTCGGGCGGGCTCGGCGAGGAGCGGTTAGCCGGTTTGGCTGGACTAGGCAGGTGTTTCCTGCATCTTCCTTTCTTCTGCAAAATAGTTCAAAATAGTCTAGGACTGCCTGCAGCTCCTCTCCTGAAAGGCTGATTTGGTTTCTAAGGAGAGACTCACGGGGCTTGAAAAAAAGGAAAAGTTTCAGGAAAGCTTCTGTTGTGCCAACTCCTGTCCTACATGGGAACAGTCGGGAAAACAGATTCTTTGGGTTCATTTGTTGGCTTGTTTCCAAAGATGGTTTTAAAATCTTTGCTTCCTGCGGGAGGAAGCGCTATGTTTCTCATTTGTCCACCTGTCATATCTTCATCTAGGATTTTAAGTAATTTTTTGCCTCACGTACTGAAATTTCTCAGAAATTAAAATGCAAAGGAGATTCTAAGCATTCGGAAGTCACTTATGTAGACTTTACTAACAATGTGCTAATTTGCTAATAGTTAAAGGTTTCAACAATTGTATAGGATAAATTACCAAATATTATATCTGGGGGGTCTGCACAGCTCATTCTCCTACGTAAATGACCCTTTATTAAGGCAAGTGCTTGCATCTAGTCAGTTATTGCAAATGTCTTGGAAATGTTAAGCTTCATTGTTCTATCCATGTGTTTAAGAAAGTCAATAATTTTAACTATAATGTAATTTAATATAGCTTTCGTTAATCTTGCAACGGTGCTTTCATGCAAACTAAACTCGGGTTATTGTGACTGCTAAGGTGATGAACACTGTGAGTGCTCTACTGTGCTCACTGCTCTTCTTTGAGTAATGTAAAATCAAACCATCCAAGTTCATTTCAAGATAATGAACAGTCAAGTAGGAGTGATGTAGAAAAGTTGTGTTTGCGTTGATAAATAGTATGATATTCTATTTCAATTCCCCTCATACATTTATTGAGAAAATTGAGCTGTTACGTGCCAGTTACAGCCTTGATTACTGGTCAAGACCTGATTACAACTCCATACAAGACAGAGCACTCAGTCTAATAGTTAAAACAAATGGGTAGCAATTACCAAATACAGCACAGCCACTGAAATCCTGAACGAAAGCCCAGAGGTAGTTTTAACTATTTACCACCTAAATGTAAAGACCTAATGATTTCAACAACCTCAATAGTTTTCTTTGAACATCTTCAGATGGTTAAAGATGCTTTAGAATACATAGCAGAAAAAGAAACGTTTTAAGAAAATTATACAAGTTTTTGACTCACTCAAGACTAATGAAACACAAAGTGATCAATCAAATACATGCTCTTTGAATAAAGTAATGGACTCTATTTATGTTTTACATTTAATTCTGAGTGATTTTAGAGTCATTTTTAATGTCACAGTCTGTCGATGGGACTGTGACTAACCCATTTTTCTAAGAATATGTACAGATATCCTTTATAGATAAAGATATGTATAAGGTTAAATGACAAGCTTTATGGAAAGTGAAGAAACAGGCATACACATAATAAGCAAGCAAAGTACAGAGAAAGAAACCCCACAAATTTGAAGAAGACCTTCATACTAGGATCTGATTTTCATCCATAGAGCTGGGTTTTGGTGACCTGAGATAGTTCCCCCTTCTCTCATTTCATGGTGGTCAGCTTAGGAAAAAAAAAGGGGGGGGGCTGATAATTGCCCCAAAGATTCAGATAATCATGTTCAGGGACAGTCTTGACCTTATCTGAACACCTTCAACATATCAATCAAGAGTGGAGAGGGTGTCACTGCCAAGTGTGAAAGTATGAAAGAAACCGGAAATTTGTCTTTCTATTACTGACTGGTAGTCCCTTTTCTCATCTGTCTGTCTACCAAGGACCTCTGGCTCCTTGGTCTCAGCATCTTTCTATAAATTTGGAGTATTGAAATAAAACGAAAGGAAAAGATCTTCACAAAATGTATAATCTTAGATGCTGAATCTACTACCTTATTGATAGTTAAAATCCACTATAGAGTAAACTGAGTTCAAAATATAGTCAACGCACTGCTGTGATGTCTCAGCAGGTAAATGCATTTGCCTCTAAGTCTGACAACCTAAGGCGCCGTCTTCGGAAGCCACATGGGAGAAAGGAAGGATTGACAAACAGTTTATAGTATGTTATACTATACATTATAAAGAAAATAATAGGGCTGGTGAGATGGCTCAGTGGGTAAGAGCACCCGACTGCTCTTCCGAAGGTCCAGAGTTCAAATCCCAGCAACCACATGGTGGCTCACAACCATCTGTAACAAGATCTGACGCCCTCTTCTGGAGTGTCTGAGGACAGCTACAGTGTACTTACATATAATAAATAAATAAATCTTTAAAAAAAAAAAAAAAAGAAAGAAAATAATAAGCTGTCCTGTTAGAAAATCATGTTTTTATTTTATAAAAAAATATTAATGGCTCTTTTTTAATTCAAAAGTTCCAAAAACATTTATATAAATACTAATTATGAGTAAGAGAGAGCCATTGTTCTCAATGATTTTGCAGTCTAGTGAGAGTCAAATTTTACAACCAAGCATCATCAATAATATTTGAGAGTTTCTATTGCTGTGATGAAACACCATGTCCAAAAAAAAAAAAAAAAAAAAAAAACCTGAAGTGAGGAAAGAATTTGTTTGGTTTTTTTGTTTGTTTGTTTGTTTCTTTCATTTTTTGTTTTGTTTTAAAGATTTATTTATCATATGTATGTGAGTACACTGTTTTCAGACACACCAGAAGAGGGCATCAGAATCCATTACAGATGGTTGTGAGCCACCATGTGGTTGCTGGGAATTGAACTCAGGACTCTGGATGCCTAGTCAATGCTCTTAGCCACTGAGCCATCTCCACAGCCCTGGAAAGGATTTGTTTTGCTTATACTTCTTCATCACAGTCCATTGTTGAAAGAAGTCAGGACCGGAGTTCAAGCAGGGTAGGAACCTGGCAGCAGGAGCTGATAGACATGGACAGGTGCCTCTAACTGGCTTGCTCTTAGGGCTTGTTTAGCCTGATTTCTTAATAGAACCCAGGACCACCAGCCCAGGGATGGCCCCACCTACAATGAGCTGGGTTCTCCCACAAGATCACAACATTAGTCAATAATTACAAAAGTGCGTTAGTCTGCTTGCTCCCCTACAGCTCAATCTCATGGAGGCATTTTCACAACCGTGGTTCCCTCTTCTCAGGGAACTCCAGCTTATGTCATATGGACATAAAAGTAGCCAGTAAAAGTTTTAATTAGCAGATGCCAAATACACTTTACTTGTTCTGCAATCATAGACAGCTTGATGCTGTTACCCCTCATGCAATGTTATAAGACCCATATTGTCCCTAATTATTTTGCAGTGAGGAAACTGACTCAGACTTATTCATCCAAGGACATTCAGCTTGCTATGAATGCCTATCTTACTCTCTTTCCTCAAAACCCATACACTAGACCAATGCACCATAGCACATCCAGGAATATAGCTAAGCATTCTCTATATAATGGCATTAAATACAGTTTACAATTTCCTATTTAGAAATATATTCACGTGAAATTGTCTTAATGATGATTCTGAGGGCAAATAGGTCCTCTAACCCTTGTTTCTATTTGTCCATCTCTTAGATACATCTGCCTCTGATGACTTTCAAATTTGTCCATTGCAGATCTATTGCTGTGATACCTGTCAACAGTATCCACCTTGGTCTGGGGTCTTAAGTTTCTCACCCACTAGAGTACTGACATACAGACAGAGAGATGGACTGATGTGACAGAATTGGAAGACCTCCATATAAGCTCCTACACCTACCTAATTTTGTTTTTTTTTTCCCCTCACTTTGTTTTCATAGCTTTCACATTCTTTATATTCCCTCTTTGGAGTGGTACATGAGTCTTGGAAAGAATGACATAAAAGTTTGATTATGGCTTTCGTGGAGTAAGGAACCTGTGTGAATGATCTTTGGTGGTTATTTCTTTTGCAATAAAACAGAACTGCAAATTAATCAGAAAAAGAAACTACAGGAAAAAATATTCAAATGATTTTCTAGCCACTTGCTTTGTCTAAATTCCAAGTGCAAGGTTTGCTCTTCCTCTGTGAAGTATGGTTCAAATCTGATCAAAAACTTGGTTCTATACAGAACCAACGAACCAGTATTGCACCAGCTGATAATCTTGTCTGGTGGACTTTTATTATGAAACATGTAAAATCCTCAATTGACTGGGACTCTACACCAACTTTAGAAACACCTTCCAGCACCATAAGAGCTAGAACACAAGGAAGGGGCACTTACAACTTAGTTCTAGCCTTATTTCTCCAAGCCCTGTAATCATGTGATATCTTTAGTAATATGTTCTTACTATCCAGTTTAAATATGCAACCAACATCAATGGAAATAGCCTCTTATTGTTTTAGGGTTCTCTAGTATGCCTCACCCCAGCATTGAATAAGGTAAGCAAACCTCAGATGGTTTTACAACCTGGCTCTGGTCAGCACTTGGCTTCTCCACATTTACAACTCCCTGCCTGAGCTTTGAGGAGTTGACCGACCTCCTGCTGAGCTTGCTTTGCAACTCAATCCAGATGAAACAAAGGATGGGTCTTTGGGGTTTGCCTATATAAATGCAGACCTGAAAATTAAACTTTGAGCCTTGATTTTGGCTTCAACTTTGTCTTGGCTTCACCTTTGTCTTGGCTTCATCCTGCCATCCTTTTTCCATTTCCAGCATCCCTTTCAGGTATACCCACTTCATCCATGGGTGCTGGACAGCTGCATTCTAGGACTCCCTGAATAACAAGTTCTTTGGAGATAACCTACCCTGAAGCTGGTATTTTTGACAACCATGTGGCAAGTATCTGTTTCTACTTTTAAAAATGTCTTTGTTTAGTGTTTGTGAAAAGATTGTCTTATTTTTACTTTGTTAGGTGTACTTACATAGTACTAAATGAGAAAAACACAATGGGCTAGTATTATGTTGGCTATATGCAACAATAATTGGAAATTAGCAGGACAATAATGAAAAGTCCCAAACGAACATCCCATAATAGATGGTGGGATTATGGAGATAACCTCAGTGAAACACTCTGAAAATCTGTTGTCATCTGTCCCAAGACTCAGGTAATCATAGACGCTCATAACTAAGAAGATACTAAAATAAACTATTCACAAGATCTAATACAGCATGTAAAGATTTTAATCACTGGTATTAATTATCTTGATTTTTTCATGCAGGGCACTTTTATAGAGTGCCATGCCTTTCACTCACTTCAGATGAACTCAGTGGGGCTGCCTGCCATGACTTAAGATAACTTTGGACTTGATCAACTAGGTTGATGAGGGAATGAAGAAAGGACAGACATGAACAGAAAAAAACTAGGATCAGGTGAGCTGTAATGGAGACACACCAGCAACCTGGAGACTCAGTACATTTATTATAGAAAGCTTAATGATGAATCAAGTATACTTTATATGATAATGAGTCAGAAGTAGGTTAAGTAATATCCATAGTGGCGTTCTGTAGGGCAACAGTCTCAACTTGGTGTCATCCAAAAGGACGAAGCTGGGGTTGAGAGTTTCTTTCTTTCTTTCTTTCTTTCTTTCTTTCTTTCTTTCTTTCTTTCTTTCTTTCTTTCTTTTTTTTGATTTTTCGAGACAGGGTTTCTCTGTGTAGCCCTGGCTGTCCTGGAACTCACTCTGTAGACCAGGTTGAGAGTTTCATCATGCACTGATTGTTACCTAAAGGTCAGTCATCCATAACGTCTGTACTTGGAGCAGAGAAAGGCTTTGCCATTCCTTGGAGCCTTACCCAGGTGCCTGAGACATTAGGGTCCCTGTCATGGCTGTGCTCATATCAGTAATACACATTCATTCAGGAATTCATCGACTCCCACCATCTCTACCATTCATACTTCTTAAATGTTCCAGATGCCTTGACAGAGATGCCTATGTCATTCTAACACACTATAAAACTGAACCTTTAATATTTTTAGGGCATCTCTATAGTCATTGGACTCTATACTCATATCTATACTCTTTGAACTCCATTCATCAGGCAGGCATGCCACTCTAGAGAAAGACAGTCCTACTGGGATTTCCTTCACAGCCTAACGACCCAAATGTTTTCTTTTCTTTTTTCTTTCTTTTGGATAGAAGTCTCAGCCTTAGTTTCAAGCATTCATTGTAGAATTCAATGTAAATGCTATAATAAGGCACACTTTCGGCATGGAAAAAGGCATCCATTTCAGGATTTTCCTCATAAGTTTATGCCTTGGTAATCATAAGCAAGTCCGTGCATCCATCCCTCCCTAACTCATCCTTATATCTCAGTCCCTTTTCAGACCCTGGTGTATTTTATGATCCTATTCCATGGTAGATGTGGCAAACATCTGCTCACCCCAGTAAGGAATTGATAAGAGACCAAAGTACAGATACTTTGGTCCAACAAGTTTTATTGGGGTTACTTACCAGAGCAGAAATGACTCAAGGACAGCCAAATCACCAAAATCTACCCCAGAATAAGTAAAAACTCATGATGCTGGAAGTATGTACACTAAGCAACTCAATAGGTTGGAGAGTGTCTTTTCCAGGTGACTCAGTTGGTCTGAGCCACTTTTAGGCAGTTTAGTTGGTTTCTATTCTTTCTAGACAAGTGCTTCTCAACATTGTGGATAGTGATCTCTTTGGGGGAGGGGGAGGTCAGATGACCATTTCACAGGAGTCACATATCAGATATCCTGCATATTATATATTTATATTATGATTCATAACATTAGCAAATTATAGTTATTAAGAGGCAACAAAATAGTACTATATTCTGGTGTCACCACAGCATAGGAAACTGTGTAAAAAAGGTTTCAGCTGCAGCATTAGGAAGGTTGACAATCACTGTTCTAGGCTGGTCAGCTTCTCTCTGCTTCATCTAGGCAATGTAGCCTGTTACTGCTTTTAGTAAATGGGTTACCTAGTCTCTGTTTCTTCCAGGTAGCGTGACTGATCTGAGCATCTTCAGATTAGATTGAGAGTCATCTTGGAAGCTTGTCTTGTCTGATAGTCTTCTCTGTATATAGGCCTTCCAGAGAAGGTTTCTCAGTAGTGCTTACTGTCTATGTAAATGCATGGGAAAGAAGGACCCTAGTGAATCTGGTCAGTTTCAGGTACTTCCTCAAGCTGGTTTGAGTTATTTACTTCCTAAGATAAATGAGCTTCTTGGAAAGATGGAATGTGTTATCCCACTCTAGAATATTCTGTTATTTCACAGGAAAACACACACACACACACACACACACACACACACACACACACACACACACAAATCATTCTGTTTTAAAATATTTTATTGTTTCACCTTTCCCTTGACTTCCTGTGTGTTAATTTCCTTCAAACTAGCAGGTTTCAATATTAGAGGAAACTGCTATAAAGCCATAGGTTATACAAATGACTTGAAATAGTCAAATGGTTGCTATTATGACTGCTGAGATTTAGGAAAACCCCATATTTTATTTTATCCTGAGTAGAAATGAATCTTACCTTTTTTTTTTTAAAAACACAAATAGAATAATTACTATGAGCACAGGCTCAGACTACCAGTTTTGATTCTTATGAGCAAATGACAATGACCCAGGGCAAATTGATTGTCTTTTATGATTTTAATTTTCTAATCTATGACAAGGAGATAATGATAATCACTCTCATATTAAATGATACTATTTGTATATAGTACCTTAGTATGTGAGTCATACTGCTTTAAATAAATGTTAGCAATTATTTTACTTGAGGTTTTTAATCTTCTATGAATGGTGATTGTTTTAAGCAACTATAAATATAAAGATAAATAGATTATTGTAATATATTTCTCTTTATATAGTAAATGTACACTGAAAACTTTTTCCATTAGCAAATTCTCATATTACTTACTGTAGGTAACAGGAATTCATGAGTGCATGCAGTCTAACACAAGAACACATTTTTATAGTAACCCTTACCAAAGTTTTCCAACCATTTCCCATGCATTGCAACTCAAAAATAACATGGGAAAACATTACTTTTGAGCCCAATCTTTTCCAAATAAAATTTACTAAATAAATAAATAAGAATACACAACTTAAAATAAAAATCACAAGCACTCAAAATATACTCCTTACTATATTGTTTCCTCAGAACACAAAATTGGCAAAGCTGTTACAAAATTATCTAAAATCAAATTCTATTCAAAAACAAAACAAGTTTAGGTAAATCATAGATATTATTTATATAAGTATACATATGTATGTTAAATACATTTTGTGCATTTTATAATATGATGCATATATATGTAAAAATCAGCTAGAAAGAATAAAAATTAAAAAAAACTGTTTTGATGCTAAAACAAATTTAATAGTTCTTTTTTCAGGTTCATCTTATGCTCATTAAATGATTTTTTGTTGTTGGTTCTTTATTTGTTTTGGTTTTTTGTTGTTGTTGTTGTTGTTTTGCATATGAACTTCAGTCAAGATGTTAAATTTATTCAATTAGAAGTTTCTTGTTTTGCATTTTGTTTTGTTTGTGGGGGGGTTGGGTCTTTTATTTTGGTGCATGTGCATAAAGAGGGATGATGGTGAGGGAAGTTGTCCATGTGACAGGAACACTTATTTCTTTAATTAAAATAGAATTACATTACTCTCCCCTTTCTTTCTACCCTCCAGTACCTCCCAGTATCCTTACTCCAAACCCTCTCATGACCTCCCCCAATCTCAAGCTGATATTTTCTTTTTCTTATTATTGTTACACATATATTTTATACATATTATAGTATATAACATACTATAATATATGCATATATATGTATACACACATAACTATATTAAAAACTACTTGCTAACTCTGATTTGGTATCTGGTTTCCAGGCTGACTACTCTGCATTGGATAACCAATAAGGGGCCCTAAGTCCCAGGAAAGGAGGAATTTTAAGGAGATAAAGGAAGTAATAGAATTCATGTGACAGAAAGACCAAAGGAAAAGTAAAGTGGGAAGGAGAAGAGAAATAATAAGAGGGAGTAAAGGGCGTAGAAGAGAAACATCAAAAAGATCACAGTATACATAAAATACATAAAGCAATACATTATTTTATATGCTAATTCTAGCCAAAGTGTTGAGTGGCAAACCTAGTATGTAAAGATAACACTGAAAGACAACTAGCTATTGTCCACTGATACCACACGGTTTGCTAAAAACCATACCTCAGGTAAACATTCAATTTTATAAAATATGCATACTTCCTTTTATTATCTTGCATGAAGACTGGACTTCAATCACCAACGGGAGAGAGAGAGAGAGAGAGAGAGAGAGAGAGAGAGAGAGAGAGAGAGAGAGAGAGAGAGAGAAAAAGAAACTAAAGAAAAAGCTTACTTTGTTTTCAGTCTATTATGAAATCACAGAGGGTATCTGGAAAAGATAAATTAGCAAAGTGAATGTTTCAATCCTTTTCAAAGCCACCTTCCATCTGCAAAATGTCTTTTTGTACTCAGGTTGAATTTCTCCAACGGAAACACCACCACCACCCATCCTGCTCATATTGATATTCCTCGACTTCAGTCTAAGACAGAAGATCTAATTCGACCACATCTTTACCTTGAATTTTTGCAAATTACTATAGCATTTTCTTCTGTCTCTGTCCCCAGCTACTGAGGTGGCCAGCATGTCTTCAGGATCTCCTTTCTGGTGAGCCAGTTTCAGCACTAAGTGAAATTCAATGCTATAACTTGGCAAACTGAAAACTAACTCCCTTCTTAAAGCATTTTCTTATGCATTCTCATTAGGCGGTATTCATTTGTGTGTGTTCTTCCCGAGGACTTTATAAAGAGTTATTCATTTGAACATTGTGGTACTATCTTATAATGGTAGAAGAAATTTGCATCACAAATGTTAAAGCAGACATTTTCTTCTGCATTTACATTACATAAAGCAATAAACATCTGTTGGTCATGTTGCTAACTGAGAGCTGGAAACATGCCATTTCTGCTTGCACCAAAAGAAGCTGTGGTATCCCGGGAAAGAGAGGGGATTTGTTTTCGGAATACCTGAGATGTAATCCAGATTGTGTTCTTTATTGCACTGTAACTCCAGGACGTTTCTCTTTCTATGTGAAATGGACAAAATCAGCAAAAGCTCTACAGAATTTCTTTCTGTTCTAAAACTCGAATCACATCCCCAGCCATATCACTAATTTTCAACTTCTTCCAAACATTTATGTTATAATGATTGTTTTATTACCTCTAAAATATACTTCACCAGATAGTTTTCTCTATAGATGAAGGATTGCACTGGGCAAAGGCTTAAACAGAATCACAAGAAAGCCTTGCAGCCTAGCTCTGGTTGGGTAAGGAATGGATCAAAGTGAAGATGTCAATTAATCTTCCTCTATGACCTCTACGTTCATCACTATTTTTGTTTTCAAATGATACATATGTATATTAAGGGGGAAATTAATAACTGTAATATTTATTGTATATCAGCTTAAATATACTCAAGCTGTTATTAATTTTTGCCTTTATTAATCTACAAAATTCAGGCTGCCTTAGTTATCTCTTGATAGTACAATATGAAGGTTTTATGATAGGCAATTGGAGAAAACCAAGACATTTTTATTGTACTTAATTATTTTATTTATTCACATCCTAAAATTTGTTCCTTCCTAGTTTTCCATCGAAGACCTCTTTACCCCATCACCCCTACACTTTGCCTCTGAGAGAGTGCCCCCCAGAACATCCCCCTTTTTGTGGGCATCAAGTCTCTACAGGATTGGGCTCATCCTGTCCACTGAGGCCAGACAAAGCAGTCCTCCGCTACATATGTGCTGAGGGCCTCAGACCAGCCTGTATATGCTCTTTGGTTGCTGGCTTAGTTTAATGGGAGCTCCCAGGGGTCCAGGTTAGATGATGCTGTGGAACTGCTACTATTAGAATTCCCAAAAGAAGACAAACTGCACAAGAGTAACATATACGCTGAGGGCCTACACCAGTCCCATGCAGGCTCCTGGTTGTTCAGTCATGTGATGCCCTTGAGATCCTTCCCTTAACCCTTCCAATAGGGTTCCAACCTCAGCCCAATGTCTGGCTGTGAGTTTCTGCATTGT
This sequence comes from Mus musculus, assembly GCF_000001635.26. Taxonomy (NCBI): domain Eukaryota; kingdom Metazoa; phylum Chordata; class Mammalia; order Rodentia; family Muridae; genus Mus; species Mus musculus. Next base: position 81,852,503 of record NC_000075.6, on the reverse strand, counting down.
CTCAGGCAGCTTCTGGTAGTCTCTCAGAGGACAGCCATGCAAATACAACATAGCATTACTAATAGTGTCAGGGTTGGGTGCCCACCCATGGCATGGATCCCAAGTTGGGCTGGTCACTTGGCGCCGATTCCTTCAGTCTCTGCTCCATTTTTGTCCCTGCATTTCTTTTAGACAGGAACAATTTTGGGTCAAATTTTTGAAGATGGGTTGGTATCCTCATGCCTCCACTGGATCCCCTTTTTCACTGCTGGAGGTAGTCACTTTAGTTTCCATTTCCCCACTGTTGGGCATTTCAGCTAAAGTCACCCCCATTGAGTCCTGGGAACCTCTCACATCCAAGGTCACTGAGACTTTATAGAAGCTACCCACCCCCAGCCCCCTCCCCCACCCCTAGCAGCAGCATATTTCCATCAATTCTCCTGATCCTCTGTGCTTCTCCCCACTCTTTCCCCATACCTGATCCTGACGCCATTTCCCTTTCTGTCTCCACTACCACCCAAGTCCCTCCTTCCCTCTCTCTCCGGTGATTTAATTTATTTCCCCTTCCAAGTGGGATTGAAGCATTCTCACTTTGGCCTTTCTTCTTGTTTAACTTTTTAGGATCTGTGGGCTGTATCATCGGTGTTCTGTCCTTTTGGCTAAAATCCACTTATCAGTGAGTACATGCCATGCATGTCCTTTTGGGACTGGGTTACCTCACTCAGGATCATAATTTCTAGCTCCATCTATTAGCCTGCAAAATTAATGATGTTCTTGTTTCTAATAGCTGAATAATATTCCTTTGTTTAAATGAACCATATTTTCTGTATCTATTCTTCATTTGAGGGATATTAGGGTTGTTTCCAATTTCTGCTTATTACAAATAAAGCTGCTATGAACATAATGGAGCACATGCCTTTGTTGTATGGCGGAGCATCTTTGGGGTATAATGCCCAGGATCACTATAGCTGGGTCTTCAGGTAGAACTTTTTCCAATTTTCGGAGAAACTTACCTGATTGATTTCCAGAGTGGTTATAGAAGTTTGCAATGCCTTTAATGGCTGTGATGTGTTACTATTGATTATCAGCCATCTAGTACGCAAGCCTCTGTGTATGGCAACTGTGAGATTTTATCTAGACTAGGTTAATTGCTGTGGAAAGAGCTACCTTAACTGAAGGCAGCACCATTCCATGGCCTGAGGTGCTGAACAGAATTAAAGGGCAAAACCAGTTGGTCTCTAGCAGTCCTTACTCTCTGCCTTCTAATTGTGGTTACAATGTGACCAGTTGCCTTAAGTCTGCCTCCATGCCTTCCTTCCCATTGACCCTGTAGGCTTTAACTATGGGTCATAATAAACTCTTTTAAGCTAACACTGCTTTGTTGGGTTATATTGTCACAGCAGTCACACATATAACCAATACGGTGGCCCCATATAAGATTGTTGATTGGAAATCTGAGCTGTCATTCAGAATACTGAAGAAAAAAAAGGAAGAATTACTACTGAGGAGTCTGGGGTCTTAGAAAGCACAAGATGTGTAACAAGCATTACAGTGTCTCTTGGGCCTTAACAATGGTCAATGTCAGATGGTAACACAGGAATAGATACCAGATTTAACTGTGGAGAGGAAGTTTTGGGGTTTAGAAAAGACTAAATGTTAGTACTGAAGATAAGCAGTGTTTGGAAAATATGTCTACTTCTGACCCCAAATCTAATGACACCCAATGCACTTGAGTTTACTCTAAAATGTGCCTGCAGTAATTTTGAATTTCTCTTTTTTGAATGAGAGAAATAGAATGAGCCATGCTGTGAAGCAGCCATGTCTTAGTCCTCATCTTCTGACCTAAAGGATCATATCTGAGTCCTCACCTACTTACCTATATAGTTAGTTCAGCTCCCTCCTGAAAATATTATCTCTGATTAGTTAATGTAAGATGATCTTTGGACCTTATATGCTCACAGAAAATACAGTGTTAAATTCCAGTTCTACCCTATCCTTTCAAGTTACTCCCGTTAGGAGATATATATATATCTAATATATATATAATTCATTTCAAAAGTTAAATGGAATGCCTGGTACTATATCTTCAGATAACTAAAGCTCTTTGTCCCATGATTTCCCTATTGGATCAGCTTTTAGAAATGCTATCCTCTTGAGGACTGCATTTTACACTGAGGCTTGTTCCAGATAAACAAGTTTTAAAATCACAGCTGGAGGTGAATGTTTGCCTTGGCGGCAAACTCATCAGAAGCATATTGTCTTCATCTTTTCCTTCCTTTGGTTTCAAATCTGTCCTCAACCCAATCCCTTTCTTATGTTCGGTTTGTGGTTTTATAGGGCATATTAATGGAACAGATGCATCAACAGTGTAAAAACATACTTGACACACTAAAGCTTCATTTATAAACTGTCTGTCCTACAATATTGGAACTGCAGTGTCTCAGTGTACTCCTAAGTGAAGTACCATAATGATTTCCATAATGAACTTTACTAGTTCTGAGCAACATGGGTGGCGGCTAGGACTGTTTTCCTTACCACAGGACTTTATTTCAGCTCTTCTGAAAAGAAAATAGCATGGAACTATAAATTGTAATATTTTTAATTACATTTTTTTTTCAGTCCAGTTGTTACCTTTTCCTGGTCTTCCCTCCCACAGTTCTCATCCCATTCCTCCTCCCTCTGACTCAGCCCATTGGTTGAGTGTATGAATCTGCATCTGGTTCTTTCAGCTGCTTGTTGGGCTTTTCAGAGGGCAGCCATGCTAGGCTCTTGTCTGTAAGCAAACTATAGTAATAAATAGTAATAATTGTAATATTAACATTAATATTAATAAATAGTAATAATAACAATAGTAATAGTGTTGGGTCTGGAGCCTCCCCCTGAGATGGATCCCAAATTGGGCTAGTCACTAGACCTCCTTTCCCTGAGTCTCTTCCCCATTTTTGTCCCTGATGTTCTTTTAGACAGGAACAATCCTGGGTTGGAATTGTTGACTGTGGGATGGCAATATTTATTCAAGTACTTTCAGAAAAAAAATGGCTAAGAATATTTGGGAAACAACTATTCTAATTATCTGTGTAACTTTTAATATTTGAATATTAATGTAATATCTATCTCAAATATTTAGATTGTGCACACTTATTTTTCAAACAAACTTATGAAAGCCACTTGTTTTGTTGGTGGTGAGTTATTAGAAGTAGAGTTGAAGATTAAAGAGGCTGGTAGAATATTAACCATGTTAAGGACACTTTTATACTGGAGTTGATTATATTAATTCTTGGCCAGATGTCTTTAGGACATTAGTAATAAGACACAGCTTCTTTATGGGAAGAGCAAATGCCTCTCAAATCTGATATTCCCTTAAGCTTCAGGCATACATGGCTTCTACCCGATTAACTATTCATTTCTATACATGCATTATTTAAGATTTATGAAGCTGCTGCGGCCTATACTGAACAGTCAGTTTAGCATGGTGTTTAAAACTGTATATTCTAGAATCCAGTGAATTCTCTTAAAGTACTAGCTTTGCTCAATCCTGACCAAGTCACCTTGGGAAAGTAAATTAGTGTCTCCAAGTTTTAAGGTTCATGTATAAAAGATAAAGAATATAATAGGGTTGATATGAAAATTAAATAAGGATAGTCCCATAGAGCTCATAACAAAGAGTCTGACACAAGGGAGAATATTCATTGTCACTGAAAGATCAGTCAGACATACTGTTCTCTTGCTACTTAGAAGTCTCAGCAGAATGGCTGTGGTCCTTATTCAGTTAGCAGTGCATGAACATGGATTGAGAAGTGTATACAGGCATTAAAGAAGAAAGCACATAAAATCATTCTTTTTTTGTGGATTCTGTGTGATTTATCTATACTTTTCCTGACAAATGCATCCAGTAGAATTCTTAGTTTTGTCCACGAGAAAAACTTATTTTAGAAGTTATAATCTCTGGTATTATTTCTAAAATTAAAACTGGTCAACAGGGGAGAAAGTAGATATAAATGCTCTCTACACCTTCAAAATTATTGTCAGAAGCACATTAAAATTGAACAGAAAAATGCTGTATTAAAAATTCAAAACTCAACACATGAAGGCTTTATATAGCTTAAATAGCTAATTAATTTATGGAGTGAATCCAAAGTATAAAATTATTGAATGTGAAATATGATTCGTCATTTATTTTTAATATCAAGTTTGATGAGATATGATTCATTTATTTTGAGCTATAAATTAAGACAAAGTAGAGTCAAAGAAAAATGTTTCTGTTAAACTATAAAAAGAAGAAATAAGATACATCTTAATTTTCTACATAGCTCATTGTTGACAGCAAATATTTGTTGAGTTGATTTATGATATGAAAACGAAGTGCTATATTGCTAGAATGGACAGGAAAAGGAGGAAAGGACAAAAGACAGAGTGGCCCTTTTAAAGCTGTAGTCTCAGGCTAGCAAGATGGCTAAGTAGGCAAAAGCCCATGCTATAAACCTAATGGCCTGAGTTAAATTTCTAGAACTTATAGAGGAAGGACAGAACTGACTCCCAAAGGTTATTCTTCATGTCCACAATGCACTGTGGCAAGAGTATTCCACGCAGCGTTATAAATAGTAGAATCTGTTTAGGAAACTTCAAAACTAGACAAATGCCAGCCTCTGTCTTCCCAAGAAATTTTATGAAATTTTAATTAATTTTAGTTAAATTTTATTTTTAAATGTGCTGCTTCAGTCATGCAGTTTAACCTCTCAGTTCCCACAATGATTCATGTGCACAAAGATGATAACAATACTGTCCTGGGACGATATAAACGCTCTGAACATATTGGGTTTATCAAAGCCTCAACAAAACCTCTTCACATCTCTATTCAATAAAACAATGAGAGGCTGGACCAAAAAAAAAAAAAATGGATTCTAGAATATAATAGCTGACAGGTTAAAATGGGAGTTGCTTAATGGCATACATCAAGATTAATAAAGCCAATATGTATTGGGGACAGAATTTAGAGATGAAAGAATATTGAAAAATTGAAATATGTAATGACTTAAAACTTATTTAAATGAAATAAAAACAGATAGTATGTGATATAGTATAGTGTACTGTAATTTAGCTCTCAAAGAATTGAGTAAAAACAATTAACAATGTTTCTTCAAATGATTAACATATCTAAGACATAAAAAAAAATCTATGCTTATTCTTCAGGTCTGTCAATTCCAAACATCTATACTTTGTCACTAGGACTTCATTTATAGTTTTCAAAACCATAAAAAGCACAAAATTTGTAGCCCAACATTGTAGGCACTTTATATATTTTAATAAAGTTAATAACTATGTAGACATTATACTTTATTCATAGTATATGAGTTTCCATGCCTAGCATACATGAGTATTGGCTTATCAGAAAAATTAATAGAAAATGTACTTTCTCTACCCATCATCCCCTTTGAACATGCACAAATGAGTGTAATTCTGTTTGGATCAATTATATTTGGCTACTTTGCTGCCTTTTAGAATAAAGCAAAATTATTATATAAAAAAAGAAACTAAGGATACAAGAGAAAAGTAATTGAGAAACTATTTATCTCAAAACACAGTTTCTAGACATTTTAAAAATGCCAAACCAGTTTAACATCCTAGAATTTTCAATAGTAAATTGTATAAATAATAAGTAGCCAAATATATCTCGATTTTTTTCTTTGCAGACTAGAACATGTTATTGCTGGTTCAGCTCCTAATATGGTAAGTAAGAAATCCATTTAGCCAAGGCCATGAAGGTTGCCAGTAGTACTGCATAAATTTTACTGACTCTTATTACTTCTGAGCAAAGCACAGAGGGTAAGGGACTTGGAAATAGAAAAATGATACATCGCAAGGCTGTCTGAGATGGAAAAGCAGTTAGGAGCATTCACTGCTTTCAGAGGACATCAGTTCCATTCTTGCACCCATATTGTGCAGCTCACAATTGCCTTCAGCTTCTGGAGATCCAATGGCCTCTTCTGGCCTACTACACTTATAGACATGTACATACCTGTGAACAAAAAAAAAATATGGACAGAACAAATAGGGCTTGTTGGGTTAAAAATATGCTAAGAGGACATAGAGTTGGGTAGGTGGGGAAGGGAAGGTGGCTCTGGGATGAATTGGGAGATAGAATTTTTACAATCAAAATATATTACAAGAAGTTCTCAAGAATTCAGAGAATAAAGCAAATTCATCTCCAAGAAAGTATGTCAGTATACTTTCAGGATCAGTTGCCAGTATAGAAGTGCTTAAGAGGTTCCACATAAGGAACACAGACTAATCTTGAGAAACATTCTTGTTCTGCCCAAATGGTGGTGATTTTTGTATGAAGTAATGAACTGTAGTGAATGGACATGGGTATGAATACAGAGGCAGACTCATTTCCAGAGTGGTTGTAAAAGCTTGCAATCCCACCAACAATGGAGGAGTTCCTCTTTTTATACATCCTAGCCAGCATCTGCTGCCACCTGAGTTTTTGATCTTAGCTATTCTGACTGGTGTGAAGTGGAATCTCAAGTTTGTTTTGATTGGCATTTCGCTGATGACTAAGGATGTTGAACATTTCTTTAGGTGCTTCTCCACCATTCAATATTCCTTCAGTTGAGAATTCTTTATTTAGTTCTGTACTTCATTTTTTCTCTGGAGTCTAACTTCTAGAGTTCTTTGTATATATTGGATATTAGCCCTCTATCAGATGTAGGATTGGTAAAGATCTTTTCCCAATCTGTTGGTTGCCATTTTGTTCTATTGACAGTGTCCTTTGCCTTACAGAAGCTTTGCAATTTTATGAAGTTTCATTTGTCAATTCTTGATCTTAGAGCATAAGCCATTGGTGTTCTGTGCAGGAAATTTTCCCTGTGCCCATGTGTTCATGGCTCTTCTCCACTTTCTCTTCTATTAGTTTCAGTGTATCTGGTTTTATGTGGAGGTCCTTGATCCACATCGACTTGAGCTTTCTACTAGGAGATAAGAATAGATCAATTTGCATTCTTCAAAAAACCTTGCATTCTTCTACATGCTGATCACCAGTTTAACCAGTGCCATTTGTTGAAAATGCTGTCTTCTTTCCAATGGACGGTTTTATTTCCTTTGTCAAAGATGAAGTGATCATAGGTGTGTGGGTTCATTTCTGAGTCTTCAATTCTATTCCATTGATCTAACTTCCTGTATCTCAAAGGAGAAGTTGTTTATTTTTAGAATACTAATATATGCATCTGTTTACCAAAGAAACACTTGTGTATAAGCTCCTCTTGGTGTTGAAAAGTTGCTACTACAAATTAGTGTCTAAAGTGAAGGCTTTCCTAAATTTTTGTTTCATTTAGTGGTTATGCCAATTCTACTTCCCCAGAAGTCTGCTCAGTTTATGAGTCTTGGGTTGAAATCCCCTTTGTTCATCAGTTTATAAACTAGTTGTAAGCATAGTTATGTGCTCCTATATCATGCAGTGAAACAAACAAACAAACAAACAAACAAACAAACAAAACAAAACAAAACAATGGAATTCCCAATATATCAACCACTTTAGGACTTGTTTTATCTAAAATAAAGTTCTGTCAAGTTCCAGTTAGAAGATATCTAATTCTAGTGTAGACTACTTTTTCCTACCATGAGTCTCATGTATAACTGTGCCTCTGTATTCATACCCATGTCCATTCACTACAGTTCATTACTTCATACAAAAATCACCACTGTTTGGGCAGAACAACAATGTTTCTCAAGATTAGTCTGTGTTCTTTATGTGGAACCTCTTAAGCACTTCTATACTGGCAACTGATCCTGAAAGTATACTGACATACTTTCTTGGAGATGAACTTGCTTTATTCTCTTTATTCCCAGGAAAAACCAATCAATTGGTTATCCAATTCTAAATGGTCAGTCCTGAAAACATACATATTGGTAATGTGTGTGTGTGTGTGTGTGTGTGTGTGTGTGTGTGTGTGTGTGTGTGTAATCTAAGCAAAATCTCCAAATAATGTTGGAGACAGAGCCCTAACTGACTCTTGTCACCTCTTGGTATCAAACACAGCTTCCAGTACTGGAACTGGGTTAAATCTATTTGAGTTGTTAGCCAATGGGGTTCCATGGTAGCTTCCAAATAAACCAGGCTATTACCAAGGATATAGGTTGCTCTTCCCAAACTGAGGGCAAAGCCCTATTGACGAAAACAGTGCCTAAACAATTAACCAAACATGAAGAACTTGAACTTGTACTAACACAGAGCCTCCATCCTTATGTGTTAACATGTTTGGTATAGGAAGGTATTCTGCATGCTACCAAATGAGAAATGTAAATACTAACCCATATACACTTTGATCTACAATGGTGTCCTACCTGCAAGATACATTAGTGAAATGGTGGCACAAAGCTTTTGGGAGTAACCAACCAATATCAGATTTGACTTAAGGCTTACTCCATGAGATAGAACCCATGCCTAATATTGCATGGGTTTCTGAGAACCTGAGAGTAGATAGCTCTGGGACATGGTGTAAAACCAAATACTACTGCTTTAAAAAACTACAAGGCCAATGTACTGCAATAGATCTTTAAATTAGTTTCCATGTCAGCATATTGTAATAAAGAAAAGTTTGAATTAAAATGTATTAAAGTGGATTTTTAAAGAACTTCTCATAGTAAATAATCTAGAGTAAGATTTTTTAAAGTGGTTTTACATGTACTCTTATATGCATAAGTGCTTTGCATGCAAGTTTGTTCAGACATTGCGTGCATGCTCATGCCTACAGATTTTGGAAAGGGGCATCAGAGGCCCTGGAATTAAAGTTACAAAAGGCTATGAACCATCATGTGAGTACTGAAAACAAACGCCAGGTCCTCTCCAAGAGCAATAAGTGCTCTTAACCAACAAGCCATCTCTCCAGCTCCATCTAAAATATTTAAGAATAATAATTTCATTCACAATAATGTTTTAGGCTGATGAGATGGCTCGGTTGATAAAGGAATTTGCCACTAAGCTGATAACCTGAGTTTAATCCCTAGGACCTTCATGATGGAAGGAGGGAACCAAGACCTGCAAGCTATCCTCTAGCCTCCATACCTCCCCATCACCCAAACTGAAACCCTTCATATTGGGTGTGATGACACATACCCGTACAGTCATTCATTCACTCAGGTGGAGACATATGATAATCAGGAAGCCAAGAACACCATGTGCTACATAGTAAATTTCAGATCAAACTGAGCTACACAAAAACTTTTCTAAACGTGATAAGAAAAACTAATCAAAATTCTCATTTTTTTAATGTATGAATTGTAGTTTCTGTTCAAACTTTCTAATGTAAGTAAACTTCCAAAGATCACATAAATATTTCTATCATTTTATATTGGAAAAATGTACTAATTTTTTTTAAGAAATATTTTTACCAAGAACAGCAAAGTCAGTTCTATGGCATTTTATGAATTTTGTCTTTTATGGTCAATTTGATTAGATTGATGGGGAAAAATACTCTCACAGGCCCTCTGGCAGTGATTATAGATTTGATATGCTGTATTTGTCAAATATTCCAATATTTCATATGAGTTATTAATATTAGCTTAGAATGAAATAGCCCCAGAGAACTGCTTCAGTGACTTTTTTTTTTTCACATAAAGATTTTATGAACTTCAAAGTAAAACTGATATATTTTGGCACTTCCTCCGAATTTACATATGAATTTATTGGGAGACATTATTAGCAATTTAGAATATATTATGTTAGTTGAATTTGTAAGAAGTGACATCCCTAAATATTGATAGTCGTAATTATTTTCTTATCATGTAAATAATGTTACCTTTAAATTAAATTGTTTTTTCCACATTACTTATCTACCACCCCTTCATTATTGCTAGAAATCTGAATTGTGAAGTGATTCGCCAAGGTCATTCTTTAACATTCAGTTTAATATTCAAATTAAACAACTGCTGTTGTTTCCAAACACACCACTCAGTGTGACTGTGATAAGCAAAATACATTTCCATAACTCATCTTACACACACAATTTGGCCATCTCTCCAGAGTGTTTTCCTCTGCTAACAAGAAAAGTGAGTGATAATTTCAGTTGTAACTTTAATAGCATGCCCCTTAGGGGTTCTTTTTGTCATAGTAGCTCTTAAAATATTATGAGGAAAGGCTAAAATATCTCAGTTACGGTCTATAGATATTTTAGGAATTCTAGGTGAGTGTAAGAAGATCTTAGACAACGTTTTGTGCACCAAGTGTTTTTTAACAGCTAATGGTCAAAATAGATTTTTAAAACATTAAGGTGCATACATTTACTGTGTGTCTCAGAAAGTTTTATCTTTCACTTTGGTGTAAAAATATGTATTTTAATCTCATAATTGCTATTCTCATTCATGCAATAATTCCACACTTGAGTAATCAAAATACAAGTACTGTAACATCAATGAGTGCTCAATATAGCATTTTAAATCGTGTAAGAATACTTTAACAAAATCTATTTGGGCCTTTTTTGTTATTGTTAGGGAATTTCTTTATTGCTCTTTCAGATTCATTGCTTGTGCTGAATCTATTTATCTTTCTTGGTTAAGCATTTGTATATGCCACATGCATTAAAAGTTTCATCCATCACTTTTAAATGTTCCAATTTCATGGAATGATGGTTTTGGAAGTATTTACTGGATTTTATTGGTATCTTCTGTAATATTCTGCTTTCCACCTCTTATCTTACTAATTTTCGTTTTATCTTGTAATTTTTTTCATTTAATTTGGATAAAAGTTTGCCAAAAGTATCAATCTTTCAAAAAACTAACTCTTCATTTCAATGATTCTTGATTTTTTTCATTTCTCATTCTATCATGATTATTTTTAGTTTCTATCACACTTCTCTCTACCTCTTGTGGCAAAGGCTGTGGTAACAGTGAGTTTGGGGCAGTCGTCCCTGTGGAGGGTAACCATAGTTCTCTGGTAGAATTTTTTATCTGCACAATAATATTCTATGCTTAGAAGGTTTCAGTTCCCTAACAATAACAAAAAAGGCCCAAGTCCAGTTAGATTTACTAAAAAATTCTACCAGATCTCTATGAAAGAGCTAAAACAAATGCTTCTCAAAGTATTCTGTAAAGTAGAGGAGGAGAGAATGATTCCAAGTTCTTTATGTGAAGCCAGCAATACACTTGGTACCTAAATCACAGATAAGACACAACAACAAAAATGAAAATTGTAGCCTAGTCTCCCTGATAAGTGTACATCCAAATATTCTCAGTAAAATAGATTAAAAGTGTATTCAAAATCACAAGAAAAAGGTCAGCTACCACAAGACCTTAAAAATAGCTCCAAGGTTAAGAGAACTGGCTGCTTGCAAGGAGGGTCCAGGTTCAATTGCCAGCACTAATACAGTGGGACACAACTAGCGAAACTCCAGTTCTAGAGGAACAAATATCTTCTGACCTGTGCCATCACCAGGCACACACATAATGAGCATACATACATACATACATATATACATACATAAATACATACATACAGGCAAAACATTCATACACATAAAAATTTAAAATGTCTTGAAAAAGTCATCCAACATGATCACATCAGCCTCATTCCAGAGATGCAGAAATACTTTAATATATACATGTCAATAAATAAAACATATACATAAGCTAAAGAACAGTATCTCCATGATCATTTCACTAGGTATAGAAATGGTCTTTGACAAAGTAATTCTTCATGGTAAAAGACCCAGAGAAATGAGGTATTCAGGAGAGGTATTACATATCCCAATGTAATAAAGGCAATATACAAGTCCATGCTGAATATAGATGTGAAGTCTGAAAAAGTCCTACCCTAACTAAGGAGCTGTTGACAATTAATACCTGTGAGAAAGAAACAAGCAATTTTCTTTGGTCATACAACCCTTCTGAGGCTTCCATTCCAACAGTAGATGATCTTTTATCCATGAACTGCCTGTGATATCTAAGTGGGTTTAAGAGTGCTTAGTTTTCCAAAAATAGAGTTCTTTACCCCAAACCACAGCTAATCAAAGTGCATACATGTGGGGCCCAGTCCTAACAAATACATTTACAATGCATCTTCAGGTCCTAGAGCACAGGATAATTTTGAAAGAGGAGGCAGGGGAGATGAAGGTGGAGGAGGAGAGAAGGAGTAGAAGGAAAGGTGATCGTCCAGCTGTACTGTATGTATGAAAGAACAAAAAAAAAGACATAGAAAAAATAAGGAAGAGGCAGACATATTGTCAGGGCCAGAGGATCAAGGAGATTGTGTCTATAGTAATATCAGAAGCTATCTTCATAAGTTTCAACATCATTGCCTAAAAAGAAGCTGAACAAGGACATTAGACATCCCAAAGTGAGTGGGGAGAGCCATGAGTTCTCAAGACCACACAAAGAACTACAGACAAGTAAGGAATCTTGTCAGCAGGAGAAGAAGTCTTTCTCTGTAAAGAGCCCACCAAATAGTTATCCAATCCCCAATGGTCAACCATGAAAATGTACATACATGTAACATTTTGTAGACTGAGCCGGAAAAAATTATGAATGTAGGAGAGAGAGAAAATGAAAAAGCAATGAAAAAGAAGGCCACAAATTTTAAAGGGTGCAAGCAGGAATATATGAGAGGTTTTCAATGGAGAAAAGAGAAGTATGGATTAATATAATTGTACTATAATCTCAAAAATAATTAAATGAGTACTTGATTTGCCAATGGAAAATTTTGTCAGGGGGTCATGAAGAGGAATTGAGGGAGCATATTTGTAGATGGGCTTTAATCAAAATATATTATAGTGATATGTGAAATTCTCAAATGATTAAAAAATAAATGCCAACATTTTTGTTCTATGGGGAATAGTCTAAGAATATAATCTTATACTATATCAGGGCTGATAAGTGAGTAAAAAACATGAGTTTAACCATGCAAAAGCTTAAATAAAGATATACTAGAACCACATTCTATTAATGGTGTCTTATTTTGAGGGGCAGACATTGTGAATGGTCATGATTTCCTCATCTCTACTTGTTTGATTTATGAATTGAATGTATTTGATGTGAACTTAATCTATAATCAAAAACATACTGTATTTTGAAAATTTTCATTGCACTTAACACAAACTTAATAGATCTTTTTACTATTATTTATATTTGAAGGAGGTAACCTCTATGAATATACATAGTCTTACTTTCTTCTGAATGTAGAAACTGACAGGCACTAAAAAAAGAAAATCATAATTATTGATCTTTTCACCAAAGATAATATGGAACATCATGCTTTCTGGTATATGAACTTCATAAACTCTGAAAAAGGATGGGAGGTTGTGTAAAGCCCACGAAACATGAGATTACTGAAATTCAGAAAGTGCACTGTCTCATTCCTCTCAATTACTTACACAGTTTACTTTGAAATATTAATCTTGCCTCAAGGACACAATGTAATACTTTCTACTTTAAAATTCATGAAACATAAGAGATTTCAGTGTTTGCAGTGAAAGATCAAAGATTTGAAAACAAAAAAAAATCCATATTCTATACGAAGAATTATAGATAATTTTGTGGATCCATTGATTTGCATCCATTATTAATGCCAACTTGAAAATCTCCTAATTGAGTATCCAACTTTCTCCACTCCTGTAACAGCTCCTAATATTGACAAGACAATTCACCGCTTCTGAGAACTTAGAAGAAACAATTTACTCCTGCACAGTCCTGGATGCTATAATGTGTCTTTAGTTTTTTACAAGTATGACTGCCCACTACTTTATCTGTTAAACATCCTTCTTCTATAAATATGATACTTGTTAGAGTAAGGGCATTTTTGTGTGTATATATATATATATATATATATATATATATATATGGATATAATTTATTAGTACATTCTTCCAGTGCCAGAAACATATATATTTTAGAGACATAAATCAAACCACAGAACACCCTCTTTTTTTTTCTTTAATAACAACCCCACACTTTGAAATACCCACATTTCCCTCCTATCACCCATAATACCTTTGTTTCCTTAATTCGTTTGTATCTCTCTGTGTTCTTTCCATTAAACACTTAAAGTTTCATGGGCCCTGGACTTGATTCTGAGACTCTCCATCTTTAGAACCTCTGCATTTAAATTCTTTGAGTGATTTTCATCCACCCCCATGCTCTATATAGATATATAAAACTATGAGTATTGAAATGGCTTACTTCATGGTACCATGCTCTACCCCTATGTACTTGGTATACCCTATTTATTATTCACTTATTCTTTGTATGATTTAAAAATTTTCACTTTTTAAAATAATATCTACAAATAGAGAATTCATTTCTTTCCAATAGTAATCTGGATTCTGAACCTTAATATTCTTTTCTACAAGTATGTAAGATGTGAAAGGAATAGTTGAGAATCAAGGGAAGCTGAGGACATGGAGTAGGATATGCATGATGTCAACTCTTATGACACTTGGTCATAAAGGCTTAGTAGCTCTATATGGAACATGGGGGCAGAGATAATATTTGCTTACTTACCATTTGAATTCTATTTGATTTGAGAAAGAGATTTTTGAATGCTAGTTTCTTTATGGTTTGATAAAAAGGAAATGAGAAAGTTGATGTCAAAAAAAAAAAAGAATCTTAATACAAGATGGGATAGACACTAATGACATGATACATTTGATCTCTAGAGAAAAAATTATACCTCTGAGATTGAAATAGAAGATTTCTTTTCCTGAAGAACTTGGGAATTCAAATGATTCAGATGGATTACAGGAATTGCAATTCCTCTGTTTCTATAAGAGAATATAAAGGAAAGAGAAGATTAGTAGATCTGAATGTGTGCAGTTGGTGAGTAGAGAACAGAATTGGAAATACTTTCCTAAGAGACCTAGAGAACAATCTAAGTCTAGAAATGCAAAAGAATACTTGGAGGTTTTGTTGGCCAAACTACCACTGCTAATTGTATTAGTCAGTTTTCTACAATTTTGTTAAAAGGCCTGCAAGAAATATACATAAAAGTAGAAAGCTTTATTTTAGCTCATGATTTCAGAGGTTTTAGCCTGTGGATATTTGGTGCTTTTTCTTTAGACGTGTGGTAAGCCAGAAAATCACATCATAGATACTTGTCACAAAAAAGTATCTGACCTTACACTGCCTAAAGAATAAAAAAGAGAAATAAGTTGCAATCCAATAAGCTCATGGTAGCGTGAATGAAAAGTTTCTCCATAGGCTCAAGTATTTGCACATTTCATTCTCAGTGGGTGCTGTTTGGAGAGTGATGTGTTACATTTTGAAGGTACAGCCTTGGTGGAGGAAGTATGTCATGGGTGGTAAGTAACTAGAGTTTATAATCAGGCCCCTCTTCCAATTTGCTGTTTTTTATTTACAGTCTATCAGGTTCCCGTTTCACATGTCTGCTACAATCTATTCACTGTAATTTTTGACTCTTCTTCTAGAACCCCTGGCTAAAATAAACTATTCTACAAGTTGTCTTGGTCATCATGTCTTATCATAGCAACAGAAAAGTAACTAATGCAATGCTCTACAAGGAGAATGCTGTAATGACCTACTTCTTTCAACTGTTACATATTAAAATACCACCTCCAATAGTGCCATCAGCCAGAAGCAAGCTTGTAATACATGAGCTTTGCAGAGATGTTTAAGACCCAAACTATAATGAGACTCATCCGTTCAGGATGATATCATTGTACCTATCTGCCTAATCCTTTGTTCCAGTGAAGACTAATAATGTAGTGCTAAAAAGTTTGGAGAGATGATCACTACTTATAGAAGCTCTCTAGAAGCTACAAATCATATTGCAAAGTAACTTTGATCTTGGTAAAACTGCATAATATGAGATTATAGACCGCAGCTATTATCACCTCCAAGTCATACACTCTTAGGAGCAAACCTGTTTACCTAGACACTATGTACAGGATAGCACCACATTTGGTATGTTTTATTTTTGTTAGAATTAAATCTATTCACACTAATATTGAGTTGTGCTTTTACCTTAGTGCCTAGAATATTAGCTTATATAAAACTGGCTTAATGACCATGAAGTTGGAACAAAGAGATGACTTGGTTCACACTTGGTGATCAAGAACATGAAAAAGCTGTTGGAGTTTGGAATGTTGCTGCGTATTGTTATGCTAAACTTTATATCCCGAGGTCTAGTTACCTCAAGTTGAGTGAATTTCATATATGCCAGCTTTTGTTGTACAGACCTTGCTCCTTAATTTAAAATTATTGGTTGAATAAAGATGCCTATGGCCTGTAGCTGGGCAGAAGAGAGGTAAGTAAGGCTTCAGTTTCTGGG
Organism: Mus musculus; assembly: GCF_000001635.26. Lineage (NCBI taxonomy): Eukaryota > Metazoa > Chordata > Mammalia > Rodentia > Muridae > Mus > Mus musculus. The sequence continues at coordinate 81,836,254 of NC_000075.6, read as the reverse complement.
GCTGGGTCTGAGGCAGAGACCAGGAGTAGAGGAAGAAAGAAGTAGGCACCATGGGGTAGGTAGGTGGATCATGAATACAAGGCCACGAGGGCTGGCCAGATGGAGTAGGACCAGCCCACGCAGAATGTGACAAGTTATATCTTGAGATTATTACTGATAATAGAAGTAGACAAAATAGCACATAGAGTTGTTATCTGCCCAGCTTTAATGATTTAAGGCTTCTTATAAATACAAAGGTTTTGTGTCTTTTGTTTGGAAGCTAAATGATCTAAAGTGGGGTCAAAACCCCCAAATAATAGTTACCCAACAACCAGCCTTGACAAGAGGTACACTTTTGCCATGTAGAGAGGTATCAGTTAAATTTGGAGCCTGACACTTCTCACTTGAGCAGGGTGGCTGTGTTCAGCCACCACAGTCTCTCCTTTTCACATCTTTTCAGTTTTTCTAACCTGTTCACATACTTTCTGAATGACATGTTTCTTTCTTCTTCAAACTCATTTTGACCTGAGATCCATTATGTAATACCAAGTTACATAATCTCTTTGAATATCTCAGCTTTATTCCATTATGAGAAGATTCATAATTAATTCCCATATGGCAATCTTAATTTTCCTCTTTTCTCTGTTCTTGGAATATAGATTGCCAAACCACTGCAGTCTTATCTCTGCTGTAATAAAATTAGTTTATCATGGAGATAGCTCATTACCATAATTAAATTTAGAAATGTCATAATTTCTTAGTTTTCCCTGGTTTTATAACAATTTGTTAATTTTAGTTTGCAGCCAATTAGTGAGAAGAAAGGTAGTAAGGCTAAATTTTTTTTTAAATCTACAGACATATGAAGATGAAGTCAATTGTTTTCCTTAGCATTTATAAGCAACTTCTATAGGAATAGTTACAAGTGACTTGTTAATTAGTACATTTTGTACAAAGTAAACACACAGTACTTTTAACTGTAGGACAAATCCTGTCCTTCTAATTACCCTGCATTACAAGAAATAAGCACACACTACTTCTAACTATGAGTAATAATACCTTTGAAAAGAAACACAAATTGCTTTTACAAAGTTGCAGTCTTTGAGTTTCCCCAATTGTAAGACTTAAATGCTGAGTAAAGCGAAACTGATTGCTCTTTTCCCAGTTTCCCACACTACATCATCCCAAAATATTATCAGAATTCTATTTTTAACAAATTTAATTTCCTTAGAAACATATTGTTCTTTTCTCTAAATCACTGACTTTACCAGATGACATGTATTTTTAAAGTTATTTTTGCAAAGATCTGAAGGATTTTTCTATTTCTTGTAGACTTAATCTTTTTCTGATCCTTTAAATCTATTCAGATCTTCTTAGGCATCAATGATTTCTCTCCTGAATACACAATAAAAGACTGCTAAGCAGGAATAATCCATTGACTGTACTCATGTAAAGGTCACCAAGGAGCCAGATTTCTGATCTCCACAAGGACATCATCTCCAGCCATGTCACAGATCAGTTCTGGACCCATGTGTCACCACATTTTCTTGCCCATTTTATTTTATTTTCTTAACCTCTCAAAAGTATAGTTGCAGCACTGACACCATGCTGGTCAAATGCTTGTTAGTGTAACTAGGGACTCCCGTGTGAACTTCCATTATTCTGCTTCCAGATCTAGGGATGCTTAAATCTTTTTGAACAAGACTTTGCTAGCCTGGAGAGGATAATAAGAAATGATCATTGTACACAACCTTAACTATTTGTCACAGATTAAATAATTATAGAAAAATGGATGTAAAATGCTTAGGAAAGGATTGTTAGAATATTTCAAGAAATACTAATTTTAAAATATCATGGACATATGTGTGAGAAATTTTATTCAGAAGGGGACAGTTAGACTTCTTGCAGTTCTGATGTTAATTCAATTCCTTATTGTATGATCAACCATAGATATGAACCACCTCACAGTTACCACTTCCATTTTGTCCCCTCCCTTTTCCTGGGGTGAACTGCCTTTCTGTGCCCCTCAGATTTTCTTATCTGCTACTGTGGTTTGGATATCTTTGCATGTCCTCCAAAAGTGGGCAACATCATGGATAAGGTAGTGGTGTCAGAAGATGTGAGCTTTGAGGAGGTAAACCTAGTGGGGAGTCTTTAGGTCATTGCCATGATTAAGGCAGTTCTTGTGGAACTACTCAATAGTTCTCTTGACAAGGTTGTTATGAAAGCACAAGGCTGGCCCTGTAGAGATGCAACTTGGTTTGAATACATATGCACCAAACTGGAAATGTTACAACCCAGGGGACTCTCAGAGGAGGTAAGCTTATTCTAATATAAATGCCACTGAACCAGCAAACTTCTGAGCTAAATAACCGTGTTTTCTCTATGAATTCTGAGAGCATATTTGATAATGGCAATAAAAGTATGCATCGTAATCATATTAATTTCCATATGGATCATCTAAATGAGAAAGTCCTATTTTATTTACTCAAGTGTTTTCTCTTTTTGGGTCTTTCCATTAGTTTAAATTTGTGTGCATAGATAGGCTACAGATGATTACTAATCCTCAAAAAAAAAAAATTAAAAAGAGGGCAACACCGTGAACAAAGTTTCAGGAGTACCAAGCATTTAAAATACACCCGTGTGGGAAGAGGAGGAGGAAGGATTGTAGCAGCCAGAGGGTCAAAGACACCAGGAGAATACAGCCTATACAATCAACTAAGCAGCAATTATATGGGGGCTTACAGAGACTGAAGCAGCCCTGTTATTTAGTTTTAGGTTTTAGCGGCACTCCCAAGAGTTGGAGTGGGAGTATCTGTGACTCTTTTTCTTGCTCTTCTGATACTTTTCCTCATTCTGGATAGCCTTGTCCAGCCTTGATACAAATGTTGGCACCTACCTGTGTTATATCCTGTTATGCCATGTTTAATCAATATCCCTGGGAGGCCTGCAATTTTCTGAACCAAAATAGCGGAGCAGTAGACCTGGGGGAGAGACAAGGTGTGTGTGTGTGGGGGGGTGGTTGGGAAGAGTGGAAAGAGGAGAGATTATGATCAGGATGTACTGAATGAGAGAATAGTAATAAAATAATAATAAAATAAATGCTACACTTTATATGCGTTTGTGGCCCTAAATGCAACCTACTCTATCTCTGGCAAAAGATCACTCTAAGTAACACATCATACACCAAAGGGATGCTTTAACTAGAAGCAGTCGCTCTTGACCAGGGAAAAATTTTGGCTCCAAGACTCAGTTAGGAATGCCCAGAAGGAATTTTATTATATCCATGAGTAGAAGACCCATCAGAGAATAAGATTTTGCTGAACAAACTACAATGTAAAAATTAGAAAATATCTAATGTAAAATACCAAAATGTTGAAGTTGAGAAACCATACCTTAAAGATGTTTATAGTCTCTGAAGTAAGACAATGTGACCATTTGAACAAAGGGTTGTGCAGCGGACCTTGAATACTGATCTTTCTAAGCAGTGACTTGATACTTATTTAGAAGTATCTTTATGTTTAAATATTTGTTTCTTTAACCATGTGATATGCAAAAATCACAAATGATTGAGGTAAACAATTGCTTGACAATTCTAAAAGACAATTAGACCAGGACTACTTAAACTTAACACTACATAAAAACGGTACAATATGATACATACCAATTGTTACTTGGATTTTGTATATACAGAAAAACTAACCAAAACTTTAAAAACCCCTCTTGTACTCACAATCCATGATAGTCTCAAATATCAAGCAGATAAGCTGTTTCAGGTTGTTTTGGTTGATGTTGCATGTGTGGTATCCAGCAAAGGGCAAAGGATGCACATTTTATGTCCAGAATTAAAGCTTCATTAGAGTCATGTGACACATGGGAATGCTACCAGAAATGACCAAGATTCATTATGTTTTGACTATGCATTAACTTTAGGTTGTTAAGCACTCAAAACACCCCACTTTTTATTGTTGGCAAATGTTTCATAACTACATCCTAAAATGTGACCCTCTTGGGGACTATGATTGTTCTTAAGAACCTGGTATTTTGACTATATCCAGAGGGGAAAAGAGAATCCTAACTCAACCCATTTTGTATTTAAAATCTAAGGTTCTTTCTCTGTTAAAAGCGTTTTATTACAATACACTGCAAATAGTGGCAATTAAAATATATTTCTGTATATAAAATAAAAATGTTCAGAGATGATAAATGAGAAAACAACCCTGCTTTCATATGAAGACTATTCTCAAAAGTACAAAATGAGCCGAGATTGAGAAAGATGGTAGAAGTCTTTACTTATTCCCAAGAACATCAACCACAAAAAAACCCAACAGCTTAATGGAAATGAGCAAGGGACCTGAACAAACATTTCTCCAAATAAATTGAAAATAAGCACATGAAAAGATATTCAACAGTGCTAGTAAACAGGAAAATTCTATCAAATGATTATGAAATACCCCTCACATCCATTAGCATAGTTATTATAGAATAAAACAAAACCAAACCTAGCCAACCAACCAAACATTAACAAATGTTGTCAAATGATGTTGAGAAATCAGAACACTTGTGTGTTATGGGTGTGAAATTAATTGGCTTATCCACTGTTAAACATGATGCTGGTTCCTGCAGGAAAGGTAAACACAGAACTACTGTGTAGTTTCTCTGAATATTCACATGAGAGAATTGAGAGCAATGACTCACACAACTCTATGTTCATGTTCACAGCAGTGCTATTTATTATACGCAATTGTAGGTGAAACCAAAGTATCTATCTGCTTATGTATGCACAAATACTGTGTTGTTTTGCCTTCTTTAAAAGGAAATCTGAACATTCACTAAAACATGAATTAACTTTAAAGACACTATGCAAAGCTGGGTAAGAATGTTATAAGATATTAAGTAAGGTGAGCCTTACTCTAACTCTGTAACGTACCAAGAGTCATCAAATTCACACATACAGTGATGAACGTGATTGACAAGGCCTAGGAGATGAACAGAGTATAATTTTTAATAGTGTAGTGCTTTAGTTTGAAAAGATGGAAAATTTCTGGAGAATAGTGACTGATTCCATTGCAAAGTGACTGTAGTAATGCCACTGAGATATACACTCATAAACAGCCAAAGTGGCTAGGTATGCTAGCACATGACTGTAATTTCAGCCCTGAGGAGGCCAGGACTGGGTTACATAGCGAAATACTGTCTCATACATCCAAAGCAAGAAGAGGACCAAGTAGTATATTTTATGTTATTTATATTTTACCATGTAAAGTCTCCAGTCCAAATTTGGAAATGACCAAAATAACTATCAGCAGTCAAAATATTAAATGTGTTGTTACATGTGCACACAGGAATATCACATGGCCCCAGTACAACAACATGTATAGATTTTAGAGAAGTAATATTGAAGAGCCAGATAGACCATATTGCAAAATTGTACTTAAAATATTGAGGTTAAACAAAACAAACTATTATTATAGTTAAAACCAGAATAACATACACACGTGGGTAGACTACTGATAAGGAAGGGCACTTAAGGGGAATTTAAGGGCCAGAAATATGATATATCTCAATTTAAATGGTATTTATAAAGCATCTATGTGCACATATAAAAATTCATGGAGATATATCCTTAAGTTCCATTATTTTATTGTGTATATTCTATGTAAACTTAAATAGAAAACATCCCCACATGCAAAACTCAGGCCGGCCTAACACAAACTGATGGTGTTCTTTTACTCTTGAAAAGATGTCAATGCAAGACTTGCAACTGACTTTTCTTACTCTTATCATTTAATGAGAACTGCTGGCATGAAGTGGCCAATATGAAGCTAGAGGGAGACATAGGCAGAGTAGGCTCTGCCTGAGGCTGCCACTGAGCAAAGTTGTTTTACCAACTCAGTCATAGGTTGGCAGTATCCTTAAAGTCACTTCTGGATAGTTACCCTTGGCTGTCAATATAGGGCCTATGTAAGACAATCTTTATATTAAAACCTAAATGTGCCTTTTGCCTTTCTTAGTAATGCAGCCGACTGTAGGGATACTTTGGAAGATGGGGATGAGGGAGTGTAGGAGGGAATTAGAATTTGTCATGGAGGATTACCCCAAGGAAGAGCTAATAGCGTCTATAACTCAGTTATCTTAGAGAGCAGAACAGCATCCTTGTAGGCCAGCTTATTATCTTAAGAAAGGATATTCTGAATTCTTTGGTTCTTCTATATCCCAATTTTCATCTTCAAGTATGATCCATGAGAGGAGATGGAGGAGAGAGTGTATTACATAAGGTAAAGGTAACATGAGGACAATCCAGGATAGTATTCACAGCAACAGCAACAGCAACAAAGCAATGACATCTTTTGCCATAAAAGATCTAAGACTTTGCACACACACACACACACACACACACACACACACACACACACACTACTGCAAAATAAGTCATGCAAACAGCACTTAAACAGGTATTAATTTTCCTTAAGAATGTGGACCTAGACAGTTCTCACAGGGAACCTCTGAGTCAGTTATTACAAGAGGTGGCTATGGTATCTTCAGGGCTTATTATGCACTCAATTTTTTTCCCATGATGGCCTATGTGTAAATGAGTTTGTTATAGGCAGCTGATATCTTACTGAGCAAGTGGACTTTAGTAAACAGACTACTTGTTTTTTACTATCCTCCAGCAGCAGGTCTTCTATCTGCATTGTTCCAATCTATTTCTCAAGATACAAAGACTGAGCCAGGCTCAAATGCAGAACAGTTTGCACGAATGTTCTAAGATTGCATAGTAATATTGTGATTAGAAGGATACATGCAAAGAGAATGAAATAGAACAAAATTAAAAATACGGGTATTTGATCCCATGGAGAAATGAACAGTGTGCCCTAAAAAACTGGTCATAGTGTTCTCACAAAGTAAAGTATAACTCAATTTGATGGTTAATGATTTTTTTTTGTACTGATCCTCATTCCTAATTACCCTGTATTATTGGGAGCTGGGTAAAAAGCTAAATAAGGCTAAGTTATTAAACACCAAGTTTTAAGAGTTACTACTTGGGTAAGAACTTACTGTGTACATAATAAGAAGTAGTAATTTTATTAAATCAGGCAGATTTTTAGTACCAGGTTATGAGCTTTTCCATCTGTTACTAAATTATCATTTCTGATAAATACATTATAAGCTTTAATGAACTTAATTGACCCTTCTGGGAACCACATTTATATTAGTAGTTATATAGATCTGTGATAGGCAGACTGATTGAGAGACACGAATGGATAATAAAGATGATTAATTTATGGTCTCTTCCTAATGGCCAGAGTCAAAGTCACAAAGGCCTGGATGACATTTTCTCAAGCCAAAAGGGAACTTAACTGTGGACTAGCCAGAGAAGTTTAAGGTTGGATCAGAACGTGTTTACCCCCAAAGTTGTGGGCCAATCAACATCCTAGGTTTTATTTAAATTGACCAAAAAAATAAGCTAAGGCACAAAACTTCTTAAAGACCCCTAACCCTTCCATTCCTCAAGGAGAAGCCTGTGTTCAACCTCCTAAGTTCCACTTCTACTCTGAAACAGACCTGTCCAAGCACGTCTTGCTGTATATGTTTACTCACCACAGTAATAGCTCTTCTTCATCAGATGGCTCTGTTTGAAGTGTCTGAAATTTTTCCCTGCTGCTACCTGTTGTGCTTGAGGACTTTTCTTACTCACCTTTTAATTCTTGAACTGGCAGAGAAAACAAATTAGCCAAGACTCCTCAAATAATATAACTGTCAATCCTGTCTACAACTAGTATAGGCCTTGAACTGGCATTCCTGTTCTTATTTGAAACAGTCTCATAATGATTATTTTTTAGCATAAAAATTTTTCTTAACATACAAAATGTCTTTTCTGTAAAAAACAAACAAACTATACATTGGCCTTTAGTCAAGTGTTGAGATTTATTTATAATCTATCTATGATGTTTAAAATTCAGTGTTAGAGACTGTCTTAGTCAGGGTTTCTATTCCTGCACAAACATCATGACCAAGAAGCAAGTTGGGGAGGAAAGGGTTTATTCAGCTTACAATTCCATACTTCTGTTTATCACCAAGGAAGTCAGGACTGGAACTCAAACAGGTCAGGAAGCAGGAGCTGATGCAGAGGCCATGGAGAGATGTTCTTTACTGGCTTGCTTCACCTGGCTTGCTCAGCCTGCTCCCTTATAGAACCAAGATTACCAGCCCAGAGATGGTCCCACCCACAAGGGGCCTTTCCCCTTTGATCACTAATTGAGAAAATGCCTTACAGTTGTATCTCATGGAGGCATTTCCTCAACTGAAGCTCTTTTCTCTGTGATAACTCCAGCTGTGTCAAGTTGACACAAATCTAGCCAGTACAGAGACTCATAGCAATTTTCAAATAATGATTCTATAAATGTATTATTTAACCACATTGCTTAAATATTAAAGCCAATCTCTCTTCCTGCTGCCTGGTGAGAAGAGGAACTTTCAGGTATCTCTCTAGCATTATGCCTGATTGTACACAACCATTCTTTCCACCACGATGATAGGGGACTAACTGTCTGAATATCAGCAAGCACCAGTTAAATTCTTTCTTTTATAAGAGTTGCTGTGGCCAGGCTGTCTGTTTATAGCAATAGAACGATGATTGATAGCACCCCCAAATCATTATTAATAAATAAATAAAAGAGTAACAAGAAAATTATAGAGGAAATTGTGAATATTTTGACCTCACTAACAGAGAAAAATGACATGCACACAAAACAATGGAGCAGAGATGGAAGGAAGAACAATCTGAGGACTGCCCTACCTGGGGATCCATCCTGTCTGCAGACACCAAACCTCAACACTGTTGCCTTTACCAAGAGGCACTTTGCTGATATAAACCTGGTATGACTGCTCCTTAAGAGGTTCAGCCAGCAACTGACCAATGTAGACATGGATGCTTGAAGCCAATCAACAGACTGAGCTCAGGGACCCTATTGAGGAAGCTGGCAGAAGGACTGGAGAAGCTGAGGGGGATTGCAACCCTATAAGGAGAACAACATCAGCTGGCCGGACCACCCAAAGCTCCAAGGGACTAGACCACCAACCAAGGAGTGTACAGGGAGGGATCCATGGCCCCAGATACATAGGTAGCAGAGAATGGCCTTGTCTGACATCAATGGGAAGGAAGGCCCTTGGTCCTGTGGAGGTTTGATGCCCCAATGTAGGGGGATGCTGGAGGTGTGGGGCAGGAGAGGGTGGATAGGTGGGAGAACACCTTCATAGAGGCAAAGGGAAAGGAGGAGCGGGAGGTTGTGGGATGGAGGCCTTGTGCAGGGGTAACCAGCAAGTAGGATATTGTTTGAGATGTAAACTAATGGAATGATTAGTAAGAAAGTAAAAAAAGAAAGAAAGAATGAAAGAAAGAAAAAAAGAAAGAAAGAAAGGAACAAAGGAAGAAGGGAAAAAAGAAAGAAAGAAAAATTTCCCAAGAGTTGTAAATTTCCATTAGTTGTTTAATGGAAGTTATTAAATGTGGCAACAGGAAAGAATGTCTTTAACATTAACATTAAGTAAAAAATAAAGTTGTGGCTGGGCAGTGGTGATGTGTGGGAAGCCGCAAACGCAATTATAAGATGGCGCTGGCTACCACTGGCCACCACCCATGATTATGGGTAAACAACCAATGTGAGCATGTGCATAAGAGTATTTGCTGACTCACTGCCTGGCCCGAGGCATATTAATGAGGTAATGGTAGCATAACCAATCAGGTTTGGACACGTCACTCCTAGGCCTATATAAGCAGCGCCATTTCTGGGGCTCAGGGTCTTTCGCCTATGCAGTCCATGCTCTCCCAATAAACGTGTTGCAGAAGGATCCTGTTGTGGTATCTTACTTGCTGGCAAGTCGGGCATCCCACAGTGGCACATGCCTGTAATCGCAGCACTTAGGAGGCAGAGGCAGGCAGATTTCTGAGTTCAAGGCCAGCCTGGTCTTCAGAGTGAGTTCCAGGACAGCCAGGACTGCACAGAGAAACCCTGTCTTGAAAAACCAATAAACAAACAAACAAATAAATAAACAAACAAATAAAAATTTGTGTTTGAAGAATACAAAACAAAGGAGGTAACATTTTTCAAGAGAAATGTAGTTTAACAACAATGTTTTAAAGGATACACACACAGACACACATACACACACACACAACACACACACACACAGGATATAAAAGAAAACCAGTTAGTCCAACCAGGTCACAGATCTTCAGATTTTCCAGGACAGTCATTCTACTCTGAATCTATAAATTGGGGTCACCTCTCTTTGTATAAGGCCTTTGCACCAAGTTTTACTAATACTAACTCTATCCTCTGGATTTTGTAATCTACCGAATGAACTGAAAAGGAATATAGTGATTTGGGATTTGGAAACCAAGCCAAGGAGGCATCTTTTCCTGTAAAAGAAGCCACTTTGTTAAGCACAGTAACGGCTGCCTGAAATTCATAATGCCTTATGCTCCAGTGAGCGAAACAGAGTTTGTAAAATATCAACCCATTTACAGCATACTCTAAAGAGGTGCTTTTGGAGAAATGCTAAGATCTCTTATTAATTGCAGCAGATTATATTTAATAGGTATCTGTAAATGATCTGGTACCTCATACTTTCAGGTCTGTACAGTCTGATCCTTAGTATCTCTCTCCTGGGCATCAGGATCCAGTTACATCATCCCAAAGTTTTCCACCTTCGATGAAAGTGTGTTGCTGTGTGAATCACAAGTAATAAGAATTTGCTACTTCTCATCCCATTATGGTTAAGCAGAAAATAAACTGCAAAGTTAAACACTTGCCCCAGGCTTACTTACATCTTCATTTTCCTACCTCTGAGAATTCAGGTGCATTTTCAACAAGTTTATAGCCTTCTGAGACATTAACATGGCCCTTTGGTTGTAATAATGTTCTGCCAAGTGCAGTGCACTCAGACCCACACTACGTGTAGCACTAATAGCACATTAAATCTCTCCCAGGTCCTGCCAGCCACTAGATCAAGGCTGTTTCCTGGGAGCTGTTTGAAAGGGTTGCTGCTGATGCTCTATGTTGATGAAAATCAGGTGTAGAAGCTCCATTCACTATTAAGTGACACTGAAACTGTCTTGTTTGCAACAGAAATCTCTCATTTTGTTTTTTTGGGTCTTTATACCTTATTATCACATTAGGATCTTCTACAGGGGTAACTGCTCCAATTAGAATATAATAAATGCTTCATGCTGACTTCAGCAACACAAAGTAAAAAGCCAATAGAATCAGTGATGTTTTAGCTTGTCCTGACTTCTCTGCTCTGTTCCCTAACTTGATAACCTATTACATGTAGTAGCATGCTGAACAAACATCTAACGATTAAATTAAGTATAAGAAAAAAAATAATGCAGAATGAGCAAACAAGAGCTTTGTGAAGCTGTGGTGGTTTTAACATGGCATGTGGACCTATAGTATGTTTACTTTAAAATGTAGAAGGAATGCATTTTAAAATAATAAAATACAGTTACTAAGCGAGTGTCTTAGTCAGAGTTTCTATTCCTGGACAAAACATCATGACCAAGAAGCAGTTGGGGAGGAAAGGGTTTATTCAGCTTACATTTCCACATTGCTATTCATCACTAAAGGAAGTCAGGACTGGAACTCAAGCAGGTCAGAAAGCAGGAGCTGATGCAGAGGCCATGGAGGGATGTTCCTTGCTGGCTGCTTTTCCTGGCTTGATCAGCCTGCTCTCTTATAGAATCCAAGACTACCAGCCCAGAGAGGGTCTGAGCCAGAAGGGGCTGTTCCCCCTTGATCATTAATTGAAAAAATGCCTTACAGTTGGATCTCATGGAGGCATTTCTTCAACTGAAGCTCTTTCTCTGTGATAACTCCAGCTGTGTCAAGTTGACACAAAACTAGCCAGTACAGAAAGTAATAGTCATTTACAGTCACAGGAAAACATTCTATACTGTATGCATTTGTATGTACTAAAATTTTCTACGAATGGTAGCATAATAGGTTAATTTCCACCTATATGACCACTAATTATTGAGTTGCTCAATCTTAAAATGGCCACACTGTAACAAAGTGGCAAATTCAGAGCTCCTTTATCATCTGTTAACTTCCCAAACAAATGTGACCTATCATTGCTGAACACATGTTACACAGTGCATAGAAAGCAGAGGAGACAAAATTGCCACAATGACTTATAATGGGCTTCATGGATTTAAGTGTACATGTGATCATTTTATTATATGCACAACTGTAAAACCACCATAGCAGAGAATATTTACCCTTCTCTTTAAAATTCATCAATAGTTCTTTTGGTATAAAACTTGTAATGTGTGTGTGTGTGTGTGTGTGTGTGTGTGTGTGTGTGTGTGTGATATGTTACATAACAGACTAGGTTCTGAGTCTTGCTTTGTTTTGTCTTATAAGGTTTATTTTATATTTTAAAATTAAATTTAAATTCAAGTTTTATGTCTATTATCTTTGCATTACTTTCCCCTTTTTTTCTATCCCTCCAATCTCTCCCATGTCTCTTAACTCTCAAATTCATAGACCCCTTTTTATATTATTGCTACACATACAAATAAGTGGATAAATATACAAGCACAACCTGCTGAATCCTTTTAGTATTGTATGTATGGATATATAATTTAGGGCTGAACACTTGGTTCGAACAACTAATAATAGGGCATATCTCTGGGGAATCACAATTCTCCCTCTCACAGAAGCCAGTGAGTGCCTATAGCTCTTAGTCTGTGGGTGGAAGCCTATGGGATTTCCCCCTTCCACATTAACATGTTGACTGGTGTCATTGTCTACATCATTTTTAAAGAAGCTATACTTTTGAGATTTCATGGTTATGCCTTCCCTGTCATATCTAGCAGTCAGAATCACGCAGGAGGCTTCCTAATCCCCTTGGTCTTACAATTTTTCCACTCCGTCTTCTGGGAAGTCTCCTGCGCATAGGTGTAAAGGTTGCGCTATAAATTTATAAATTGGGGCTGGACACTCCATAGTCAGTTGCTCTCTGCAGTTTTTTGCCTAGCTGAGGCTTTCTGAAACGGTCCCTGTCTGCTGCTAAAAGAAGTGTGCTTGATGACAGCTGAGAGCTAGCCTTGTTTGTAGGATATGAATGTATATTGAGCATGTAGTTAGGAATTATATTGGTTTGGAACATGGTGGTATTATGTTCTCTTCTGAGATCTATGACCTCCCTGGGCACAGATAGTTGGTTTCCAGTACTAGATACAATTGCTCTGCTCTGAAGAGAGCCTTATTACAATTAAAGATCTGTTGGTTACTTGCAAAACATAAATGCCACTAGTGCAGCTTTAAGAATATTGTGCAGAGCTTGCCATTGCTGTGATTCCTAGGTGTCAAAGTTGGATAGGACTATTGACTGCTTTCCTCCCTTGGCAGCTTGCTTATTGCCTTCTAGTCCAGTGAAAGCTAGTTCTTAAGGAGGAAGCTTCCTTGTCACATCCAACTAACTTATCTAAATCCTATGTCTCAAATGTTAGGTCTTTTCTGCAATAGGAACCTGTCTTCAACTTCTGGGAAGCAACCAAGGGCAACATCAATAACCTATATAGTTTGGGGAGGCCCTTGGAATTCCCTGAACAAAAACTAAAAAGGAAGTTTCTTATGTCTGGTACTGGGGATTGTGTTAGACAGTGTATGGCTCTTGGAAGCTCATTATCATTGTTTCCAAAGCATATTAAATTTCTGTACTGCAAGATCATCACCAGAGCCCATGGGCAGGTTAAGTTAGTTTCTTTTAGTGTAAAACTCTTTCATTGTTGAATTTGTGTCACTACTAAGCTGGACTCTAAGTATTTCTACTTTGCAGGCTCCATCCCTACTTAGGTGATAACTCCTAAGACTTTACAACTCAGGAGTAGAGGGAAATGATATCATTTTTTGCCAACATCTCTAAGCGATGTTCTCCTCCCCCAACCCCCCCACATACACAAACGGTTCTATTTTCACGTTATTTTCTAGGATTCTACACTAGCTTCAGAGTTACTATCACTAGAAATCCTTCTTGTCTCTGAGTGTTAAGTCCAGTAAAACTCTGTCACTAGCTTTTAGATTCTGATTACTAAGTTTTTCCTTTTACTACTTCCAGTCCTGGAGGTGGCAGCCTAGTTTTGCCTTTCGATTAATTTTTTTTTTTCCTTTCATTTCACAGTTGGAGGGGACCTATAGAACATGTGTAAATTACCACTGAGCCAACCCCAAGCCTTGATTTTAAGGGATGGAATTAGACTGAAAATGCTTCATACTTCTGCCACTGCCTCCTGGATCCTGGAATAACAGGCACACACACACACACACACACACACACACACACACACACACACACACACTATTCTTAAATTACTGTTCTCATCTTATATCTTATAGTTTTTTTATTAACCAATTCTCTGGGTCAAAGTCACTCCTTAATAATATGGTGGTTTAGATTTTAGTGACCTGAGTGTGACTTCATGCTACATTACTGTTCCTAGACATACCTACACTACCCTCCAGAAAGTACAGCCTGCATCAAGAAGAAGAAACATGCATGGGAAGTGCTTATGACTTTTATGGACGAGTGAGATGTTCCAGTAGTTAAGAGTGTGTTCTAATTTTCCGGAGGACCCAAATCAGTTCCCAGCACCCACACAGAGTACCTCCCAAACATCTATATGTAATTCCATGACAAGAAGATCTAATACCCTCTTCTGGTATTCAAAATCACTGGTCTTACACACATAAACTCACATACAGATAAACATTTCATTTAACATTTTGCTTATAAAAAAGGGGTTTACTTTAACCATAGACATTTTTAGGTCATATTATGCTATATACACCAATGCCTACCAGCCAACAGAAGCAAAACTACACTTGTAATCAACTCTTGAACTCAATGAAATTCTATTTTATGTCTCTTTGGTAGTTATAGACACATGAGTATTGCTAATACTATATACTTTAGTATACTACTTTAAACTGATGCTCTTTTACAATTTAAGTAAAAAACAAGACAACAACAACAAACCTGAAAACAAACAAAAACTGCTTTGCACAAAATGAATGAATTCATCTTTTACATTTTGAAGCAGACAGGAAAAGTTTATTATTTCATACTGCAAAGGAATGGGTTAGACAGCAACAAGAGTTAAAATTTTAGTATAAAGTAATGAACTATGAAGAGACATTGTGTTAGAAGAGTCCTTCTTTGACTACAATGAGCTATTTTACACTTTTTTTAAAACTTTTTTTTCTGGATTTTTCACCAGTGTTCAGTTCTGCAAGGTTAGCTTGAGCAGCTGTGTATGTGACTTCATCGTTCAGTCCTCACCATGTAGGATCATGCAAACAAGGGCAGACCTAAGCGGAAGCTTAGATTACAATGTAGAAGCTCAAATGGGAGATTGGCTAAAGTACTCCCCTCCTCAAAATTTGGCCAGAGACCAGGTTTTTCTGTTTGGGGAATGTCCCTAATGGGGAATCTTTCCTCACCTATGGGCCTTAATAACTGCCGACACTCTACAGGGTTCAGCTAATGTTATGCTCCATCGGGGCTGTGGATATGTGACAAATAATCTAACACATGTTTTAGCTGTAAAGTTGGACTAGGCTTGGATGCCACGAAATGTAGGCTACAAAGCCAAGCACATCAGCACTTTTCCTATCTGTGATTTATTTTCATCCAGGAGATTTTTCAGGATGCCAAGCATATAAATAAATATACTAGATATAAAACAAACAATTACTGATTACTTCTAAGAAAATGTTGTTATATATGTAATGTTACTATTACTAAATACAAAACAATGTATTTTCAGACTAATGAGATACACGGTTTTTTTTATAAGCATAAATAGTTAAAACTTGGATAGATATTCAGTACAAGATGTTCAAATAAGGCTGTAACTTCCCCTGAGTTACTGTACATAGTGAAAGACAATGATTCTTTCAGACTGCACCTTGTCCTTATATACTCTTTTTTAAAAATTATTTTGGCTTTATTTTGTGTATGGAGGATGACTATGCAGCTGTGTGGACTAATCAACTGTACCATCTGTCTGGTACATGTCATGTCATGTCCATATGACATGAAAAGATAAATGACTTATCCCTGGGAGTAGAAAGTGTGCCACTCATAAATGTATGAGGGTATACTGGGGTTGTGGGGACAGATAGGGATATTATAATCATATCAGAAAAGCAAAAATCAGGCTTAAGACTTTATGGGACATACCATATCCCATAAGAAAGATAGTAACTTCTTGACATGGACCTCATACAAAGGTATACAGCTAACTCTCTGATGGTGATAGCTGTCACTAATCTGTCATCTGACCAGAGAACTCTACAGCATCACAGGGACTTCTTCTTGGCCCATATCCACTGTTGATGCTACCTACCCTGCCTGTTTTCCTGTTTGCCCATCTGGACTTATTATCCATATACATCTTTGTACCGTCATCTGTACTCAGTACCTCCTTTTTGTGTGTAGAGCTGAATTCAACTCTTTAGTTTCAGTCTCAAAGCTGTGATCCACAGTGGCCTGACTCACAACCACAGCATTTGTATCTCTGTCTATTAATTTTCTTGCTTCTCAGGGCTGCTAAGACCTCTTGAGCTTTCTGCAACCTCTTAACCCTTTAAACTATTGTAAATTGTAGACACATTTACTGTGTGATGTGTGATCTGAGAAGTAATCAGTCATAAAAATCAGAATAGATTTTTACCTGTTTTCTCCTCAGCCAGAACTCTTGAGGAAAATCTGGCAAATTACTGCTATTTGAACTTCTGAGTTTATTGCAATTTCATAAGTTTTAACATTGAGGAAAGATACAAACGTGCTCATTGCTGACATGAATGTAGGTTGTATAGCATCTTCAGGAGGTCTCAGGATTGACCAATAGTTTGATTTTATAATAATCAATTCTGAGACTATTGTTTTATATTAAAACATAATACAAAATGACCAGAGCATGTTTAAGGCCATTGCACAAATTGTTGAATTTTAGCCTTCAGTCAAAATTCATTTACTGCTTTTTTAAAAATAAAAACTCATGTAACAACTAAAAAAAAAAAAACCCCACATTTCAACATAATACAATCCAAAGATACATTAATTTGTTGGGAAAATATGGCAAGTCTTCATTTTCTCTACTTAGATAACTTTTTTTCTAACAGTGGAAAAAATTGTACATACAGTTTCTTACTGTATGTTCTTACTGCAATTCATAACATACTACAGTCTCATATCTGAACTGAAGTGCTTCAGGCAGTGCTAGTGTGTTCTGTGTCAGTAATAGCAAGTGCAAAGCAAAATGCTCCCTTCCAGTGTTCAGAACCAAATCTGCAGTGAAGTCATGCAAGGAAATACAGCATCTCTGGCTTTCTAAAATGTTTGCATTTGATTTTGGATAAAATTTAGGTAATTTGCTTATGCTTTCAGAGACCATTTTATTGTTGTTACATATTTTCATAACCCTCAGATGCAGTGATAAAATCCTCTGTGGGCTTAAAACCACAGTAAAATTGGATACCAGATCTCAATCCCCCTTCCATGACAGGGTAGAAAGGGCAATCCATACAACTGGTAAAAGAAAATAGCTGCAGTGCCTTTACAAGTGGATACTCTGAAATGTTGGAACCTTAGCAATTTCAACATTAAACTATCGATATCCAGATTATCGTATTTCAAATACTCATCAATCCTTTGAGAATACATTAAAAAATATAATACCAAGCATGGCTCATTCCCTGGGGCTAATTCAGGACTCCCTTTGTCTAAATAGTACTGGGATTTAACTATAAGAACAATAATATATCTCAAAATAAATGTTTCTCAACTTATAAATATTTATGCATTGGCTAGTAAAAATTTAACCTTATAGAATTAAATGAGGAAGATTTAAATTTTATACGTGATTAAAGTCTTTGTATGAAGCCCTCCCCCAGGATATTGTTGTCTTATTTCTGTCTCCTAGGCCACCAGCCCATCACAACTCATTTACAGCAAGCATCAAGTTGGACAATACAGTCATTTACAATTCCAATAAATCAAGTAATAAAATGAGCCACAATGTTTACTTCCATTGACAACACAATGAGTTGGTTGGCTGGACACATAAAGTGTTTTAGAGTCCAAGCATGCTCTCTGGTAAGGCTAAACTTTACATTAAATATTTATTTTAAGACTACATTAGGTAGGATTACCTTCCCAATAACCTACTTCATGCATGTGTGAGTTACATATAATAATATAAATTATTTATTATTTGTGTATTGAAATAATGTGCTGTGTATTTAAAATTAGTGCTTAATGAGGAAACACTCTTCGTTTACTTCTAGCAGATGAAGGGAAATGGTTACATGAGAATTTTCAAGCAAGAAATAGAAAACAGCTAGAATGACTCGCTTTAACTCGTGTCATCTGAACTAATATAAAATAATCATCTTAACTTTTAAACTTGCAAATCCAATGCATTGGCAAATGCATTAGTAACTAAAAGTTGCGGCTTTTAATCCAACCAATCAAAGGCATGTGAAAACTACCAAAATATAAAAGGGAAATGAGAATAAAAAGAAATATTTATACCAGGAAACCTTTACAATTTCAAATAATTTACAAAGAAGACATTTCTGAGGAACGGCCCCTTTGAAACTACAGTAATTACATGAGAGTTAACAGCTCACCAAAAGTGAAGCAGCAGGAACTAAAGAGACAAAATTGCTGCATTTACATGAGGGAAATCAGATGGATGCAAAGGTTTTCAAAGGATGTTTTCCTCTGACTTTGCATACAGAGAGAATAGAACTCTTTGAGATGCTGTGTTTGCTTGCATATATAAAGCTATTGAGTTTAGGGAAAATGCTTAAGGAAAAAAAATGCTTTGAAGGGACCTAGAAAAGAATATCAAAAATACTCCAGCAGATAAAATCCTGTGTCCTCCGATACAATGGAAGAGCATGTGTCTTAAATCCAGGCTTGATATTAGTGTGTTTGCAGCATGAAGTGCAGCTCAGCATTCCTTTCCACTTCTTGCTCTTTCCTACACAGTAGAAAAGGATAGTAAAGGGCTAGCCTGCCCCCCTCCTGCTGTCACTCTGTCCCAATGTGCCTATTTGCTGGCAGCTCACCCTCAGAGGCATGGCTTTGTTCAGTTTCCCACCCCTGGCTAGCTGTTTCAGAAAACATCATGTGTGACAAAATAGTTTGATTTTCCCTCCTCACTCCAGAACTGTTAACTGTGTTAGTTGAAAGTTAAAGAGATTTACTTCTTTTCTAGCGTTAAAAGGATAGAACCTAGAGAAGTAATGTAATTATACTCCTGTCTGTTCAATAGCAATCATTTTTATTTCTGTTAAGAGTCAGGGAGGAAGTTATAGTCTTGTAGAACCAAGGAGATAAGCATATGGTAGATACTGCAAATTTTTAAATTCTGACTTCATAATAAAATGTATTCACCAGTTGTCTGACTCTTTAAAGACATGGAAATAAAGGTTAGCTAAGTGTCATTTTCCTAGGAAGAAAAAAGAGCTGTCTTTCTTGCATTAGAGTAAACAGGAGTTACAGCAATGCTAATTTTACAAAGCTGAATATGTGATCTATTTATCTGTTATATCTATCTATCTATCTATCTATCTATCTATCTATCTATCTATCTATCTATCTATCTATCTATCATTATGTATCCCTGTATATATAGCCACATATCTATGTATCATCTATTTATCATCTATCTTTATCCATATGTCTATGTATCTATTAGTTATTGATCCTTTCAGCTATTACATATAGCACATCGTAGTTACTGTGAGTCTTTCTAAGACACCACATTATTCTGAGCACTCACATGAAGCTTTATAGAAACTTGAATATTTAATTAAAATTTATGTGCTTAAAACAGAACAGCAATATATGTATAAGTTAAAATGTGTATATTGATATAAATTGATTGAACCATTTTTCATTGTGTGTATAAATGAATTTTAACTAACTGAACAGGTAATTCTCAAAAGAAGTACAAATGGTATTTAAATTACTGATTTGTATATATTGAATCAAACATATATTACTCATGAGGAATTGATCTTTGTGTCTTTATTTAAATTTTAATTTATTTTTCTTCAATTAAAAATAATTACATAATTTTCCTTATCCTCCTCCTACCTTCCAAACCCTCATGCCTTCTTCAATTCCCTCAAATTCATGGACTCTTTTTATTATATTATTAATGTATTCATAAATTTGGTTTGTAAGTGTTTTCTTTAAATTTTTGCATCATTTTTACTTGCTAAATTGGTCTGTAGTTTTCTTCAATTTTACATTTCTTAAACTTAAAACTTTAGGCACTCTGTTTCTCTGTCTCTCTCTGTCTGTGTGCGTGTGTGCGTGTGTGTGTGTGTGTGTGTGTGTGTGTGTGTGTGTGTGTGTGTGCTGGAATGTGCCATGATGCACATGTGGAAGTCAGAAAACTATTTTGGGACTCTGTTCTTTCCTTGAACCTTGTGTTCCAGGTTCAGACCAAGGTTTTGAAGCCTATTTTCCTTCACCACTGGGTCATCCTATGGGCCACTTCTCAGCTTTTTGATGTGTTGTTCCTATTCCTTTAATATACATTGCTTATCTATGAAAGATATGTTTATTTCATACTTTATCAAGAATAAATTAAGACTATGTAAACAGTAATTTCCCCAAATTTACTATTTCTTTCATATTTATGTGATTTTATTTAAGATAAATATAGATAAAAGACTTCAAATTTTAAAATATTTAAATATTTTTATTAGATAGTTTCTTCATTTACATTACATTTCAAATGCTTTCCCCTTTCCTAATTTCCTCTCTGAAAATCCACTAGACCCTGTCTCCTCCCCACCCCCCCCCCCACTCCCCAACCCACTCACTACAACTTGAGGTCAGGAATGGTGATTCCACCAGAGGTTCTTTTATTGTTGAGAATAGTTTTTGCTATCTTAGATTCTTTGTTGAAGTTCTCTTTCTTTGTTGGGTCTTTGTGTGGTTTAGATATCAGAGTAGTTGTGGCGTAATAGAATGAATTGGGTGAGTATCTTCTGTTTCTAATTTGTGGAATAGTTTGAGAAGAATGGGAACTAGGTCTTCTTTGAAGGTCTAATAGAACTCTGCACTAAAGCCATCTGGTCCTGGGCTCTTTTTGGTTGGGATACTATTAATGACTGCTTCTATTTCTTTAGGGGATGGGACTGTTTAGATCGTTAATCTGATCCTGATTTAACTGTGGTACCTGGTATCTGTCTAGGAAATTGTCCTTTTCATCCAGGTTTTCCAGTTTTGTCGAGTATAGGCTTTTGTAGAATGATTTGATGATATTTTGGATTTCCTCAAATTCTGTTGTTGACTCCCTTTTCATTTCTGATTTTGTTAATTTGGATAATGTCCCTGTGCCCTTTAGTTAGTCTGGCTAAGGGTTTAACTATCTTGTTGATTTTCTCAAGGGACCAGCTCATGGTTGGGTTGTTTCTTTGTATAGCTGTTTTTGTTTCCACTTGGTTGATTTCAGCCCTGAGTTTGATTATTTCCTGCCATCTACTCCCATTTGGTGAATTTGCTTCCTTTTGTTCTAGAGCTTTTAGTTGTGCTATCAAGCTGCTACTGTATGCTCACTCCAGTTTCTTTTGGGTGGCACTCAGAGATATGAGTTTTCTTCATAGGAATGCTTTCAATGTGCCCCATAAGTTTGGGTGTTTTGTAGCTTCATTTTCATTAAACTGTAAAAAGTCTTTAGTTTTTTTCTTTCTTTCTTCCTTGATCAAGTTATTATTGAGTAGAGGGTTATTCAGCTTCCATGTGAATGTTGGCTTTCTATTATTTATGTTGTTATTGAAGATCATCTTTAGTCCATGGTGATCTAATACGATGCATGGGATTATTTCATCATTTTTTAAAATCTGTTGAGTCCTGTTTTGTGACCAATTATATGGTCAATTTTGGAGAAGGTACCATGAGGTGCTGAGAAGAAGGTATATCTTTTTGTTTTAGGATAAAATGTTCTGTAGGCATCTATTAAATCCATTTGATTCATAAGTTCTGTTAGCTTCACTGTGTCTTTTTTTAGTTTCTGTTTCCAGGATCAGTCCACTGATGGGAGTGGGATGTTAAAGTCTCCCACTATTACAGTGTGTGGTACAATGTGTACTTTGAACTTTACTAAAGGTTTTTAATGAATGTGGGTGCCCTTGCATCTGGAGCATAGATCTTCAGAACTGAGAGTTCATCTTGGAAGATTTTACCTTTGATGAGTATGAAGTGCCCCTCCTTGTCTTTTTTGATAACTTTGGTTTGTAAGTCGATTTTATTTGATATTAGAATGGCTACTCCAGCTTGTATCTTTGGACCATTTACTTGGAAAATTGTTTTCCAACCATTTACTCTGAGGTAGTATCTGTCTTTGTTACTGAGGTGGGTTTCCTGTATACAGAAAAATGTTGAGTCCTGTTACATAGCCAGTCTGTTAGTCTATGCCTTTTTATATGGGGAAGAGTCCATTGATATTAAGAGATACTAAGGAAAAGTAATTGTTGCTTCCTGTTATTTTTGTTGTTAGAGTTGGGATTCTGTTCTTATGTCTGTCTTCTTTTAGGTTTGTTGAAGGATTACTCTCTTGGTTTTTCTAGGGCATAGTTTCCCTCATTGAGTTGACGTTTTCCCTTTATTATCCTTTGAAGGGCTTGATTTGTGGAAAGATATTCTGTGAATTTTTTTTTTTTTTGTCCATCTATGGTAATTGAAAGTTTTGTTGGGTATAGTAGTCTGAGCTGACACTTGTGTTCCCTTAGGGTTTGTATAACATCTGTCCAGTATCTTCTGTCTTTCACAGTCCCTGGTGAGAAGTCTAATTCTAATGGGTCTCCCTTTATATGTTGCTTGACATTTTTCCCTTACTGCTTTTAGTATTCTATCTTTATTTAGTGCATTTGTTGTTCTGATTATTATGTGTCAGGAGGAATTTCTTTTCTGGTCCAGTCTATTTGAAGTTCTGTAGGCTTCTTGTATGTTCATGGGCATCTCTTTCTTTAGGTTAGGGAAGTTTTCTCCTATAATTTTGTTGAAGATATTTACTGGCTCTTTAAGTTGAAAATCTTCATTCTCATCTATACCTATTATCCTTAGGTTTAGTCTTCTCATTGTGTCCTGGATTTTCTGGATGTTTTGAGTTAGGATCTTTTTGCATTTTTCATTTTCTTTGACCATTGTGTCCATGTTTTCTATGGAATCTTCTCACCTGAGATTATCTCTTCCATCTCTTGTATTCTGTTGGTGACGCTCACATCTATAGCTCCTAATTTCTTTCCTAGGGTTTCTATCTCTAGAGTTGTCTCCCTTTGGGTTTTCTTTATTGTTTCTACTTCCATTTTTAGATATTGGGTGGTTTTGTTCTATTCCTTAACTTCTTTGATTGTGTTTCCCTATAATTCTTTAAGGGATTTTTTTTTTTTTTTTTTTTTTTTTTGAGACAGGGTGTCTCTGTGCAGTCCTGGCTGTCCTGGAACTCACTCTATAGACCAGGCTGGCCTCTAACTTAGAAATCTGCCTGCCTCTGCCTCCCAAGTGCTGGGATTACAGTCATGTACCACCACTGCCCAGCCTCTTTAAGGGATTTTTGTGTTTCCTCTTTAAGGACTTCTACCTGTTTAGCAATGTTCTCTTGCATTTCTTTAAGTGAGTCATTAATGTCCTTCTTAGAATCCTCTACCAGCATCATGAGATATGATTTTAAATCTAAATCTTGCTTTTCTGGTGTGTTGGGGTATCTAGGACTCGCTGTGTTGGAGCACTAGGTTCCAATGATGCCGAGTAATTTTGGTTACTGATAGTAAGATTCTTATGTTTGCCTTTTACCATCTTGTAATCTCTGGTGTTAGATGTTCTAGCTGTCTCTGGCTGGAGCTTGTTCATCCTGTGAGTCTATTAGCCTTTGTCAGCACTCCTGACAGAGACCAGCTCTCTCCTGAGTCCCTGGGGTCAGAGCACTCCCTGATAGCTAACTCTCCTTTTGAGGGGAAGGTGCACAGAGGTCTGAGGATCAGCTCTGCCTCCTGGCCAAGGATGAAGGCCCCAAAGGACCCGGTCCAAGAAGCCCTGTTTATTCTGTGGCCTGTGAGCTCTCCCACAGGGACCCTCCTCTGAGAGAACCCAAATAGAAAACAGTGATTTCACCTGAATCCTGGGATCAGAGCAATCCCTGTAGGCAACTTCTCCTCTGGAAGGGAAGGTCCACAGAAGACTGAGGGTCAGTTCCATCTCCTGGCTAATGATGAAGGCCTGAAGGGACCCTGTCCAGGAAGATCTGTTGCTTCTGTGGCGTTTGTGCTCTCCTGCATGGACCAGCGTCAGAAAGACCCTGGATAGAAAAATCCCAAATTTACTATTTTTAAGAAAATGTTAGTTCTGATTACCAAAGCAAAAACTATTCTCACTAAAGAAATCCTCATTCTTCAAACAAGGTAGCTGTAAAAGCTAACAACAAAAACATCCTCAATTATGCAAATGGGGAGGCTTAGAGAATAGCAGAGAGGAAATATAATGAAATTATTGCTTAAAACTAGAACATGTCATCTAACTAAATGACATCTAACTCTTTAAAGTCATCAGTGTACCACACTTGGTCTCAAATGTGATATTACTTGTATTCTTGCAAGTTTATTGTTCTGTAGCTTGACAAAAACTAATAAAGAATCCTTTGACACCAATGATGGTTAATGTGTCCATTAAACAGTCTTCGCTTCCTCTGCCTGGTAGTCTTTGCACATTGATTGGGTCTTTGGCAAATTAATTGTGTTTTGCCTTTCAAGTCTCACATTTAAGTTTTAATTCTATTACTGGCAGTTTTATTTAGTTATAAATACAAAATCATGTCAAATCCTGCCTTCTTTTTTTTATGATTAGATATTTTCTTTATTTACATTTCAAATGCTATCCCAAAAGTTTGCTATACCCTCCCCCCTGCCCTGCTCCCTTACCCACCCACTCCCACTTCTTGGCCCTGGTGTTCCCCTCTACTGGGGCATATAAAGTTTGTAATACCAAGGGGCTTCTCTTCCTAATAATGGCCGACTAGGCCATCTTCTGCTACATTTGCAGCTAGAGACATGAACTCTAGGGGTACTGGTTAGTTCATATTGTTGTTCTACCTATAGGGTTTCAGACCCTTTCAGCTCCTTGGCTACTTTCTCTAGCTTCTTATTGGGGGCCCTGTGTTCCATCTTATAGTGAGCATCCACTTCTGTATTTGCCAGGCACTAGCATAGCCTCATATGAGACAGCTATATCAGAGTCCCTTCAGCAAAATCTTGCTGGCATATGCAATAGTGTCTGGGTTTGGAGGCTGATTATGGGATGGATCCCTGGGTGGGGTAGTCTCTGGATAGTCCATCCTTTTGTCTTAGCTCCAAACTTTGTCTCTGTAACTACTTTCATGGGTATTTTGTTCCCTATTCTGAGGAGGAATGAAGTATCCACCCGTTTAGCCTCAACTTCTAACACACACTTCATCTTATATAGAACAGAAATGTCAGAAAATTGTCACTGTTTCTATTATTAAAAATTATCACTGTTTCTATTATTAAATAAAATTGTCACTGTTTCTATTATCAAATAAAGTTGTCACTTTTCACATCATTATCCAATGTTCATTTTGAGATATTGGTGTCTTATTATATGTCTGTATCATACTCAGTAACTGCATACATTTCTATCAATATCTTTTATGTGAATATAAATCCTATGGTACAGTTATTACTAATTTTATGAAATTTTTAGACCATTTTACATATATATGTTTTTAAGCACATAAGTATATTATAAGTGAATAGCTGAAACTCTGTTGCATTTTTCTGCTTCAATATATAGGGGAAAAATAAAATGAAGAGACACTGATTATTAGGAATCATGAGTTTCATATATGTTCTCTGTTTTAGAAATCTTAGATGCAGGATTCTTTAGGAGCTGTGATAGCTGACTATGTTCTGAAGTTCCCTCTAGCCAGCTGCAGTATCAGAAACCCACATCTGGAATTGTCCCCAGAATACAATAAGTGCTTCTCCTCCTGTGATGTCTTTTTCTTTGATAAGATGGTTGCACTTTTACTTTCCTAATTTGAATATTGTGATGATTTATATATGCTTGGCCCAGGGATTGGCACTCTTAGAAGGTGAGGCCCTGTTGGAATAAGTGTGTCATTGTGGGTGTGGGCTTAAGACCATCACCCTAGCTGCCTGGAAGTCAGTCTTCAGATGAAGATGACAAACCCTCAGCTCTGCCTGCACCATGCCTGCCTGGACCTCTGAATCTGCAAGCCAGCCCCAAGTAAATGTTGTCCTTATAAGAGTTGCCTTGGTCATGGTGTCTGTTCACGTGGGTAAACCCTAACTAAAACAAATATGTTTAAGGGATCATTTCAGATCTGCTATAGAACACTGGAGTGCTGTGGAATGTGGTTTTAAATTGGTTAAGGTGCAACATTAGTGGGTTTTACATTTAAAATCATTAGGAATCACTTGATAAGTTATACTCTCTTTGTGTATGTTGTTTCTGTGTGTATTCATATGAAATAATTTTATTGGAGTTACCCTACACAAGGTATAGTGCTCATCTCAGATGTCATATGTTGTCATTAAACAAAATGTCCAGTGCCAAGTTTAAGGATATCTCCCCTGGAGTCATTTGGTATGAGTGACCTGAAATTTCTACTACAGATTCCCAGCTTTTGTCATTGCCTTTGGTTTCCCACCAGAATTTGATAGTAAGACACTATTATCAAAGACCTTGGACACAGATTATGATAAAATCACTAGATGGTATTATGAAGGCTACGAAGGTGTTCACTAGTAATCTTACCCAGCTGTAATTTATTTAAGCTGTAATAATAACTGACCACACATGTGCATGGCATGATATGTCTATGGGTGTAGTATCCCCACAAATGTTATTTTGGTAACCAATCAGTTTCTGTGGTGGAAAATCATGCTGGTACTGTCAATCTGGTCAAAAATCCATAGCCAGTGAGCTCACAGCCTCCAGAGGTAAGCCTACTGTTATTTTCCTAAATGGACATATCTTGTAATGTCACTCTAATTTCCTTCCTATGCACATATAGACTAACACAGTTGTCTTATCCCATCAGAGAGGTTTGCTTGTTCAGTGAGTGCAAAAACTCACAACTGCAGAGATGAAGTGTCTGTGGTCAGTCATACTTACAACTTCAACATCATCCCCTCAACCAAAGTTTAGGGACCATTGCTGTTGTTGTATGCAGAAGAATGGGATATGATCAAACCAGTCAACATTGTAGCATCGATAAGAAAGGACTTCATGTGCCCCCACCTCTAACTGAGCAACTATTGGTTTTTGATGTGTTTTAGAGGGGGGAGATTCAGTTTTCTTCCCCAGAGTAGATAGAGTCACATCTATGAGTATATGTACAGTAAAAATCGGAGTTAGTGGACAATAAAAAAGAGGATATAAAGTAGAGAGAAGGAGGGTATATATGGTAGATCTGGGAGGAACTAGGGGAGGAGTGGAGTATGAATAATCAAAATATATCATATGCATGTATGAAATTCTCACAAGGATAATACAAATACATTTAAAGGATACTAGGTATTATGAATATCTATGCTTACATTGAGGACTATGTTTTCTCTATCCAATATGTATTTTTAAAAGTGACTTTAATATCTCAACTATTAGCATACACAAAGTCATTATGTCTCAGTTTTGAGAAAGATAATTGAAAGATCACATTAAGCCAACATGGCTACTGAGTTGTTGTGGCCTTGGATCTTTTACATAATTAGCACCTACATGCAACAAATCTGTTCTGTAGCTACAAGCCTACCATATATGGAAGAAAGACAACAATAAGAACAACAAAGGGCAATAATTGTTCCCTTCCAAAGCCAGGAGAAACCAACTGATTATTAAACTTAATGTATGTAATTCAAATGTAGACTTTTCTGCCACTTGGTTTTTCTGACAATCTTCTGCTTTCCAGACACATGATATTTCTGTGCTTTTTATATGGATTGTTAACAGTTTCTAATGCTCTATTATCTAAAGTATATTTGTCTAATTTGATCAATTGTTCTTAAGTGAAAGAAACTCTGAATTTCTACATGAAAGACAGAGAGGCTAAATCTACTCTATGAAAGCAAAAGGGGAAATGGTAATAATAGAGTGTTGATGGATTTGGTTCTTTAAACTGAATTACTATTAGAAATAAATATTGGAAAAGATATACATGGTATTTCCTCTGACTTGGCTCCTTTCTGACTGGTAATATCTGACCCAAATATAGTCTGAAGATTAGAAATAAACTCCTCTATGAATTTCCCTGACATCTACTGAGCAAACTTAGGCACTTTCTGTTTTTTTTTTTTTTTTCTTTTTTTTGCTTTTGCAGGAGTTCAAGCTGGGGAAAAATGCAAACATATCTGATATATCTGATAACATTTTCTTAGGTCTAAGGAGAAGATTGGAATATCTGACTCATTTAAGCATTTCAGACAGCATTTCTTATGGCTATCTTTAACAACACGCTGCAAACTGGGAGGCTTAGAGCAACAGAAACATAGTGTCTCTAAGATGTTGATGTTCAAAGTCAGGGGGGTCAATAGAGCCAGGTAGGTACCTGTTGATACTCCAGGCTTATGCTCTTGTGTAGCCTCTGGTAGTGTCCAGCAAGCCCTGTAATTCCTGTCTTGTAGCTTTATCACTCTGTCTCTGTCAGATGGCCCTACCTATGTGTTTCTGCCTCTAGAACTAGTAATTTCTCTGTATCTTGACAGCATGAACTCAACAGACCATTGGATGTCTCCATTTCCAAAACTAAAACAGTTATCAGCCAACATCTGAAGGCTACAGCAGAGTTTTCTCCATTTTGCTATGACCTTTCAATATGATGGTTCCAATAACATACTAACGCCTCACACTGTTTCAGAGGAATTCCTCTACACAGTTCTCTCTACAGCTATCCTGTTTCTAATGAAGTGATCTTCCAGAATGCTCGGGATTACCACTTTCACTTAAGTGTTTGGGAGCTCTTCACTTATACCTGGATTAGCAGAAAAGGAAAGAACAAGATTATTTGAGGAGTCTGAGAGAAAACCTCAGACAGGACAATTACTCTGATATCAGTGTCAAATATCAAGCCCATAGCTTAGCTGTTGGATTTGATGCTGAGCTGTGGAGGAACGCTTGCAGACAGATATGCAAGAGCAATCATGTGAGGAGAGAGTATATGTCTGTGGAACCTGTGCGATGTGGGATGGACGGAAAGCTAGGGAGACAAGCGGGAGTTCTTAGAATACCAGAGAGGAGACACAAATGGAATCTACAGATTCTCTTCTTAAGTTTTTATCAGAGATTAGTCAGCTGGGTTTTGAGCAAGCAGTCTAAAGCTACAAAAGGATCCACCTGACAGTATGACAGATAATACTGCTTTTACAAATCAGAGTTAAAGTTCAGGCCCCAGGCAAAGATAAAATCACAAGGCCTGGAAATACACAGCTTTATACAAAGGAATAAAGAACTCTGAACACAGAAACTATTTGAACAAATACATAATACCAAATTTTATTTTTTTTTAGATATTTTCTTTATTTACATTGCAAATGTTATCCCCTTTCCTGGTTTCCCCTCCTAAAACTTCCTATACCCTCCCCCGCCAACCCTGCTCACCAACCCACCCATTCCAGCTTCTTGCCCTGGAATTCCCTTATACTGGGGCATGAAACTTTCACTGGACCAAGGGCCTCTCTTCCCGTTCATGATCAGCTAGGCCATCCTCTGCTACACCTGCAGCTGGAGCCATGAGTCCCACCATGTGTTTTCTTTGGTTGGTTGTTTAGTCCCAGGGAGCTCTGGAGGTACTGGTTAGTTCATATTGTTGTTCCTCCTATGGGGCTGCAAACCCCTTCAACTCCTTGGATACTTTTTCTAGCTCCTTTATTGGGGAACCTGTGCTCCTTCCAATGGATGGCTGTGAGCATCCACTTCTGTATTTGTCAGGCACTGGCAGAGCCTCTCAGGAGACAGCTAAATCAGGCTCCGGTCATCAAGCTCTAGTTGGCTTCCATAATCTGTCTGTGTTTACTCACTGATAAGTGGATATTAGCCCAGAAGTTTGGCACAATTTGTCAAACACATGAAACTCAAGAAAAAGGAAGACCAAAGTGTGGATACTTTGAACCTTCTCAGAAGGGGGAACAAAACACCCATGGAAGGAGTTACAGAGACAAATGTGGAGCAGGCAGAGACTGCCCGGCCTGGGGATCCATCCCATATACAACCACCAAATACTTTATTTATGTATCTTTGAAAGTTAGCTTATTGAAAGGACAACAAGACATAGCAGCTTCTGGTATAAAAAGTTATTAAGGATATTTTACATTTGAAAACAAATGCCCCAAAGACCTGGAAAAATTATGAACAAATAATAATAAAAATAATAACTTGCTAACTCTTAACTTAGATAGCTCTCTGTAGACTCATCAGTTGTAACTCTTTGTAGACATTGCCATTTTATTAAAAGACCATGAGCTTAGCTGAACCCTTGAACTTTGCAAAGCAGAATAGTTCCTTCCTAACTTGGAGCATGCATGGGGTACTTAGGATATTTGTGGGCAAATGAAACAGATTTGTGTAAGGTAGCTTTCAGCTGTCATTCTAAAGGTTCTAGAAAGATATTGAGTAAGTATGTTCCCTTGATTCTTTAGAAGACAATGAATTCAGTTATCTTAGTCAGGTTTTCTCTTGCAGCAATGAAACACCATAACTAAAAATCAAGTTGGGGAGAAAAGGTTTTACTCAGTTTGCATGATCATATTGCTGTTCATTTTTTAAGAAAGCCAAGGCAGGAACACAAACAGGGTAAGATTCTGGAATCAGAAGCTGATATAAAGGGCATAGAGGAATACTGCTTCCTGGATTCTTCCATGTGGATTGCTCAGCCTGCTTTCTTATAGAACCCAGGATCACCAGTGCATGGTTGGCACCACCCACTATGTTCCGGGCCCTCCTCAATAATCACAAATTGAAAAAATTCCCTACAGCTGGAGCAGATGGAAACATTTCTTCAACTGAGTCTCTTTCCTTCCTGGGTACCCTAGCCTGTGTCAAGTTGACAAACCAGCCAGAACATCAATGGTAAACTTTGTGAACCAAGTATTCGTGCGCATGCGTGTGCATAAACACACACACACACACACACACACACACACACACACACACACAATATATATATATATATATATATATATATATATATCCAAGTAAACATGTTGATCTGTGGAATGTGTATTTTCATCAGAAGTCAAGTAAGGAAACTGAAACTAGAATCTCAAACCTATTTGAATTTTTGATAACTGATAGAGACATGATAAACATGATGCTATGTATTTCCTCAAACAGACATCTTTAAAGATCACTGTTAAGTTAAAAAAAAATCTTACTCGAATGAAGTGGGAAGGAGAGGTAGAACAATGGGAAAAAAGGAAAACTGGAAAAAAGAAAAGAGGAAAAGGGAGAGGGAGAGGGAGAAGGAGAAGGAGAAGGAGAAGAAGAAAGAGTAATCAAAATAAAATTACAAAGTGAGGATTTGAGAGTGTTATAAAGCTTCACTGCTTTTGCCAAGGCAATTTTTGTAAATAACAGGAATGCCTGTCATGTGGCTTTAGTCATATATTTAATTTGTCATAGTGACTTTTCGTCAGAAGCCTACACTGTGGGGAATTCAACTGTTTTCATTTCTTCCTTTAACACATCTCATTTCTCACTCCTCCTTCCACTTGAAACACAAGGATGAGATGCAGTGACTAGGGCTGTCTGCATCCCAAGTGTTCTTTTAAGGTGGTGATTTAAAAGGTGTTAAGTTCCACCAGCAGACGACTAAGTCAGATGCAGACACTCACAGCCAACTATTGGACTGAGCTTGGGGACCACAATGGAAGAGGTAGGGAAGGACTGAAGGAACTGAAGGGAATTGCAACCCCATAGGAAGAACAACGATATCAACTACCTGGACCCCTCAGAGCTCCCAGGGTCTAAACCACCTAACAAAGAGTATACATGGGTGGGTCCATGGCTCCAGATACACATGTAGCAGAAGGTTGCCATTTATGGCATCAGGGGGAAGGGAGGCCCTTGGTCCTGAGGAGGCTTGTTGCCCCAGCGAAGGGGGATTAAGGGTGAAGCAGGAGTGGGTGGGTGGGTGGGTGGGGAAGAACCCTTTTAGAGGCAAAGTAGAGGGATGATGGGATGGGGATTTACGGAGGGGAGACCTTGGAAGGAGGACAACATTTGAAATGTAAATCAATAAAATAATCAATTCATAAAAATTAAGAGGAATAAGTTTAATCTTGTTCTATCTGTGAGATGACTGTGGTAAGAGTCCACTCGTTCATATTTCACTGCCAAGTCACCTTTTAAGACATGATAAAAAAGTACAGAAATTGTTGCTTTCCTTCCCACTTCTACAGCCATCCTAGGCTGAATTGAATTTTTCTATTTATCAGCTTTTGTTTCTAGACAGGCCGAGTATGATGGTTCCAAGTAGATGTAGAAAGCATGTGCAGTAGGTGACAGCTGGGTCAGAGCGCAGACTTGTCACTCACACTCTGAAATTAGATGGCCCGTGGGTATCAGCTTGTCAAATAGCCTGGAAATGAAAGGAAAACATATAGCTCAATTTTTCACATCTTGATTTTCTTTCAAATCTGATGTAAAGAGGTGTTACAAGTAAAATGTTAACATGAGAAGCAACACTGCTGTGTTTCAGAGTATGGGCTTTAGAGAAGACCAGGGGGTTAAAGTACACTGGAGTTTGGAGATCAGAAATGTCTACTGGGGCAGCCACTCAGCTCTCTTCACTTTCTATAGTATTTTTGAGAGCAATGTTTTGAAGTTTTAGCTATCAGGCTTAGGCTAATGAACAGGGGTCTAAATACATTTCTGCATCACAAAATGAAAATATTGCTGCCTCTCCTAGCTTCAAAAGGCAGTGTAGATCTAGAGATTTGATACTGCAGCTCCTTGTAAATTATAAAATTATAATTATAAAATTATCTCTCAATTGATTAAAGAAGGAAGGGGAGAATACCAATACTAGCCAGGATAAACTAAAATTTAAAAAGTGAAGAGTGGTAATGAACACTCAGATGTGGGGAAAAACCCTCTTTTGTTTCTGTCAGATTTCAGCATTATCACAGCATCTTTTGCTGTCTTACTCCTTGGGTTGCTCCAGGGCCTCTTGTGCTCAGGTACCACCCACAGGTTTCTGGCTTCTTTTCAGTCTGTCACTTGCCACTTGACTACTTTTGTAACCCTTAGTTCTTCCCCTTTCACCTGAAAATTTTTTCTAGGAGGTAACTCTTAGATTCACCTTGTCTTTCTCTGTTTGATTAAAACACTAACCTCATTGGAAAAAAGTAAATGAAAGTAATAACAAATAATAATAATAAGTTGCCTTCATTAAATCACAGTCTAAAATGCAGACAGACGAAGCTTTTGCTTCTGCCAGGGTCCTCTAAATTGGCTTTCTCTAAAATTTCAAGCTGGTTCAAAGTCAGTAAAATGTTAATCCTATTTCTACTCATAGCTACAAATGGCTCAACTTGCAAAAGTTGTAAAATCCAAAAATGAATTCTCTTAATAGACTAGGCCATGATTTTCAGGGTACAAGTTAGAGATGGAGACTATAAAATCGTGGTCTTGGGATAAAAATCTCTCAAGTTCTCTGAAGTTTTATCATTCAATCAATTCTAAAGTCACCTTGAAAGATACTGTTAAAGAGAAAAACGGGTCATCAGATCCACAAGACTTACCATGGCTTCAATGTACCTACTTTAGAGACACATCTACATCTACATTTTCCATTCTCCTTTTAGCTAAGATGTCCTTCCCAAACAAGCCATGATTTCCCACAGTATGGTAATTTTCTTCCTCAAATTGTGTATTGACCAACTCTTATTCAGTCTGAATTTCAGGTATTTCTTCAATGAAACACACTGGTTTTGTTAGAAATGAAAATTCTTTGGTTCTTATACATAATATACCTACCACAGTACCATCTTACCTACTTAATATTGACATATAACATCAAGCAAGATCTCTCTAGCCCCAATGACATAAGTTTGGATACAGCATCTCTTACTGAATGAGAATCCACCTGTCTTTGTCCCTCCAGTATTGTGGTTACAGATGCCTAACATTCAATTTAGCTTTTAAAAGAATGCTAGAGATCTAACCTCAGATCCTCATACTTTACACAGCATTCATTTCATCCACTAAGCCATCTCTTCAGTACCCAGATCCACTAATCTCATATGCAGACTCTTGGTGTCAAACATTAGGATT
The DNA here is from genome assembly GCF_000001635.26 of Mus musculus. Lineage (NCBI taxonomy): Eukaryota > Metazoa > Chordata > Mammalia > Rodentia > Muridae > Mus > Mus musculus. The sequence goes on along the minus strand of NC_000075.6, from coordinate 81,801,877 downwards.
ATTTAATCAATCAGCACTTGTACCCAACTCTGGATTTTGTATGTTCGTCAAAGTTCCTTTATGCCTTCTCTTCTGGTAGGCCTTTCCCCATATATCTGTATAGAAAATAAGCGCTTTTCTGATTTCCACCACTATGGTGTTTTAGAAAACTCTACATACATTAAATCATAAAATTCATATTCCTTCTTGCTAGGCTTCTTTGATCCACAAAATATTTTAAAAATTGCTGCCTATTGAACTCACTCACTTGTGTTACTAAGGAATATTATACTGAAGACAAAAATCACATTTTGTGTACTTACTTTTTGTGCCTATGGAAATTATTTTGAGATTTTTTGCATACTGTACAGGTTTATTCTTGTGTAAAACTTGCATGTATACATACTTTTGGTTGAAATCCTCCAGCTACAGATGCTTTTGAGTCACAGAGAAGTTGTATTCAATTTTATTAAAGGCATCAAAATCTTCCCTACAGCTTTGCACCTCAGCTCTTCTTTAATTATGAAAATTGTTCTTTTCATGCCTACTGAAAGAGTGAAGAATAGCCTTTGAATTCATGGACACAGAGGAAGACTTTCTGAGGAGAACACTGATAGCTCAGGCACTAGATCTACAATTAACAACAAATGGGATCTCATGGAACTGAAAAGCTTCTGTAAGAAAAAGGACATAGTTATTTAGACAAAGCAGTAACCTGCAGAATGGGAAAACATTTTAGCAACTCCACATTTCTTAGAAGTCTAATATAAAGATATATAAAAACTCAAGAAACTAGATATCATAAAAACCAAATAATACATTAAAAATGGGGTACAGATTGGAACAGAGAACTCTCAGCAAAGAAAACGCAAATGACTGAGAAACACTTAAGAAATGTTCAACATCTATAGCCATCAGGGAAATGCAAATTAAAACTTGAGATTCCATCTTATAGCTGTCAAAATGGATGTGCTTAATAATACAAGTAATAACTCATTTTGATGAGGATGTAGAATTAGGAAAACACTTCTACATTTCTGGTGGGAGTGCAAACTTCTACAGCCTCATGGAAACCAGTCAAGCATTCCTCAGAAAGATGGGACATGATTTAGCTCAAGATCCAGCTATCCCACTCTTGAGCATAAGCCCAAAGGACACTTGCTCAAGCACACTCATTGCTGCTCTAATTGCAGTAGCCAAAAACTGAAAGCAATTTAGATGTCCCTCAACAGAAGGACAAATGAAAACTTGCATTTATGCAATGGAGTATCAAACAGCTGTTTAAAAAATGACATCATAAAATTTGTCTAGTCTTATTGCATGTTGTTATTCTGTGTTCCTTTGATTTCCTGGGAAGCCTGTTCTTTTCTAAGGGAAATAGAGGAGCAGTGGGTTGCAGGAGAGGGGAGGTTGGGGGAGACTGGGAGGACTAGAGGGAGGGGAGCCAGTTGTCAGTAAATATTACATGAAAAAAGAATAAATAAAAAGAAAAAAATTGCAGGCAAATGGTTGGAATTAGGTAAAATCATCCTGAATGAGATAACCAGGACCCATATATACATAAACATATATAATATGCTAATATACATTTACTAATAGCTATTAACTATTAAGAAAAAGATAATTAGTCTACAATACATAGACGTATAGGGATTATATATAGAGAAAGTATATACAGGGGACACATAGATCTCTTTGAGAGGGAAAAAATAGAGTAGATTTTATGAGCATAATAGCTATAGGAGGTTGGTAGCCAGAGGATAAGGTGGGAAGAGGGAGGGAAGTTAGGGTTAAGGGAAGGAATGTGAGGAGAAACAGCTAGAACTGAGGGCATAGGAAGGGTGGTATGGAAAACCAATGCAGCAGAAAGTTCTTAAAATACATGAAGGTGATCCTAATTAAATCTGCAAATAATGAGGGAGACAGAGTTCTATCTCTTGCTTCCAATTATATCCCCCAAAACCCAGGCCACTGTCAAGATAATAGGGTTGCACACCGCAAATTGTCAGTAAGGCTCCATTGCTGAAGGCAACACATACACAACTCACAGAACATGGAAAAGTCAAGCTGCTGCCCACATGGACATTTCACCCTGATGTTCCCGTGTGTTTGGTATAGGATGGTACTCTTCTGGCTACCAAATGAAATGTAAACACCAACCCAACTACAACACCTTTGCCCTACAATCTGTCTTGTCTGCAACATATACTAAGGTGATAGTGATACAGAATCTGTTGCCAATCAATGTCTGATTTGACTTAAGGTCTACTCCACAAGATAGAACCCATACCCAACTCTGCTTGAGTGACTAAAAACCAGACACTAGATGGCCCAGAGACCTAGTGTAAAACCAAATGCTAAGAGTCTAAAAACTAAAACAAACAGACAAGCAAAACGTATCCACAAAACGACTCCTAATGATAGTCTTCTATACTCTCATCAGTGCCTTATTCTCTAATCATCAAATGAGCTTCCTCCTCCCTCAGACAGAACAGAAGGAGAGACACATAGCCAGACATTACAAAAAAAGAGAGTCAGAAAACAGAGCTCTAAAGAAGAGGTCTCTTTCAGACACCTACCTTTGGTGGCATAGGAACCCATGGAAGAAAAGGCAGAAGGAGTGACTAAGAGCCAGAGAGAATAGGGGACATGAAGAGAACAAGGCCTTCTCAATCAACTGAGCAAAGCTCATAAGAACTCACAGGCACCGAAACAGCAAGCACAAAGGCCTATGTGGGTCTGCACCAGGTCCTCTGAGTATATATTTTGGCTTTCATTTAGTGTTCTTATAGGTCTTTTGAGAGTGTAAAATAGTGGATCTCTGATTCCTGTGCCTCCTCTTGGGTACTTTGGCCCTATCCAACTTTGATGTGATGGGTTTTGATTGATTTTATTTTATTTTCTTATATTCTACACATAGAATGCACTATTATATTCTATCTCTTAGAAGCCTGTTCTTTTCTAAGAGAAACAGTGAAGGAGTGGATACAGATGTGAGGGGAAGTAAGGATAAACTGAGAGGACTAGAGGGAAGAGGAACTGTAATAAGGATATATTGTATGAGACAAGAATCTCATTATTTTCAGTAAAAAGTATAAAAAGTAATATAATCATAAATTTTGCAAAAACATTGCAAATATTTAAATTATGAAATGTGAGAAAGTATCAGGGATATATACATCTATATACATATATATATAGTAATATTTAATTATAATATATATTTTTATATTAAATACTACCACAATTAAAATTGTGAGCATTATCTAATGTCTCTACATGTTCTGTGTCATTTTTAAGCTGACCTTGTCCATCAATCTCCCAACATAAATCCTGTTCACCTATTGATTAATTCTCTCTACTTAAATTCTGTTTCATTTTCTAAGTTTTATATAAATAGAATTATATGTAGTAGATTATTAAGCAAAATTGGGGCACAAATTAATTAGGGACCTATGACATTATTAGATCTGATTAAAGTTATGCAAAATTTAGGCAGGATGAAATGTGCTCCACATTCCAATAGATGTAAAAGCAGCTTTCAAGGCAGAAACCATGAATGATAAACACTACACCAGGTATTTGCCAAGAGTTTGGATCGGTGCAGAGGGGGTGACACATTGTCTTCTAAGAAAGGACCTGGGTAATTTAAAGATTACGTCTAAAACAATTTTTGGAAATGGGGCACGGGAAAAAAAACACATTTTTGAGAAAAAGATTGAGGGTGTAAATTAGTGGGATATTTCTATAGCAGGGTGGGAGCTTGTGTTCAATGCCCAGAATGATGGAAAGGGACATTCTTTGGAAAGGAAAGAAGATAAAACAGATGTGGCCCTGACAGCATGCTCCAGGACTACAAAGCTTGCTACCAATGGAAACTATATTTCTCATCAAGTGAGCTACATTATCAAAGTATATTTGGAAGTAGATATGAAATCTGGTATTTCTTGTGTGCTTGGCCTACTAGTTTGAGACAAAAAAAAAAATCTCCCTTTGACTGATAAGATTGATTTTCTGTACAAGATAAAATATGTTTTCCAAGACTTTGTTTATTCAACATGAAGACTCTGGGATTTCTTTTTCGTTGCTGATAAAATAATCATTTTCTGTTTTGCTAAGAAATATTCTATTTTGTATATTTTATATTCATCTGTCTATTGGAGTATTGTTACATATTTTTGTTATGTACAGTTAGTCTTTCAATAAAGCTTAAATAAGTGTTCACTTTTAATTCTTAGCTAAATGAATGCTCTGCTTTCGGCTGCATAGTGGGGAACTTTTGGGATACCATTGGAAATGTAAATGAAATAAATACCTAATAATAATAAAAAAAGATTATAAAATTTAGCAATAAAAAAAGAAAACCTATACTTGCTCGATTTTCCGCCACAGCAAATATTCAACCTTCTATACTCATGATCAACATCTGTATCAGAGCAGTGCATTTGTTGCAGTACATAAACCTACATTTTTCTAATTAGCTTTTCGTTGTTGTACTAAACACCATGAGAGTAAGCAACGTGGGGAGAAAAGCAGTCACTTAAGCTTACATTCATGTCACAGTCCGTCACTGAGGGACTCAAGCAGGAGATGGAGGTAAGAACGGAACCAGAGAACCAGCAGAAACACCTTTGACTGGCTTGCTATTTATGGCTTGCTCAGCATGCTTTCAACTCCAGACAAGCAATGGAGAGGCAGTACTGCCCACACTGATTTGGGCCCTCCCACATCAGTCATATATCAAGAAAACAGCACACAGATTTGCCCATGGAACAGTCTGATAGAGAAAATTGCTTGGTTGAGAATGTCTTGTCTCAGATGTCTAATTTGTGTCAAGTTTAAAAGCAAACAAACACAAAACAAACAAAAAAAAGAAACAAACAAAGCCTACCTTTTATGCTTCATAAATCCTTTATTATTATTATTACTATTAAAATCTATTATTTATATTACTGTTTATTTGGTGTTTGGTAGTCTGTGAGTCTTGACAAATATATCAAGATATCTATCAACTATCAGAGTTATGTACAAAAATCTTTTCTGTTTCAGACCTCTCTGTTCCACTTACTAACTTCTCCTGCCCCAACCCATAGCATATGAACTCATCATCTTTCTATATACATCTCCTTTAATAAAAAGATGGATCTTAGCAACCAGCTGAACCACAGTGAAACGCTACATGCGCATCTTTTCCCGAATGTCGTGCAGCTTGATTCATTCAGTGTTTGCCATTTCCAGACTGGTTGCTTTCACTTAGTATTGTTCATCTAGGCTCCTGTGTGTCTTCTCCTTGCTTAAAAATGCTTAAAAACGGTTTTTCTTCTCTTCCAGTTTTTATTCTGTACTTATCATATGATTACTTTTAAATGTACTCTACACATCACAATATATTGCTCTTGTATTTTCTTTAAAAAGAGGTAAATAATGAGAAAAGTATCATAGGTACAAACATTTTCAGTGCTTCTGGCTCTCGTATGTAAGCTCAAGTACTTGCTTGTTATGACTTTCAGCCTGAAAATTAGTTCTTTCCTCTCTCTCTCTCTCTCTCTCTCTCTCTCTCTCTCTCTCTCTCTCCCTCCCTCCCTCCCTCCCTCCCTCCCTCCCTCCCTCTCTCTCTCTCTCTCTCTCTCTCTCTCTCTCTCTCTCTCTCTCTCTCTCCTTCCCTCCCTCCCTCTCTCTCTCTGTGAGTATGTGTTCACATGTGAGTGTGCATCTAAGTGTGTGTGTTGGGTTAAACGGTTGCAGTTTACCAACAGACAGTTAATAGTTTTCATGGTGCAAACCTGATGACAATGAATTCCCATTTGATGATTTCCATGTTTAAAAGAGGGTTACTTTGAGCGTCATTTCTGAAGCAGTTTTCCTGGATTTAGGCTTCTAGTTTGACAATATTTGTTCTTCATCTCTTTAAGTATTTTTGTCTTTTTGTGTTCACTCTCATGATAAATCAGATAGCATTCTGTGCTTCTTATTATACATCTTTCTCCTCTTTGCTTTCCCTTTTATGCCTTTATTCCTTCGTTTAAAACCACATGATTACAATGAGAAAATATAATATTAGTCTGGTCTCTTTTTATGCTTTATTGAGCTCTTTTGGTTCCAGGAGTTTATAATTTTTATCAAATATGAACACAGATTTGTTCATTATTTCTTTTTTATTGGATATTTTATTTATTTACATTTCAAAATGTATCCCCTTTCCTGGTTTCTCCTCCACAAACCTACTATCTGCTCCCCTTCTCCCTGCTTCTATGAGAGTATTCCCTCACCCATGCACCCACTCCCACCTCACTGCCCTGGCATTCCCCTACACTGGGGCATCAAGCTTTTAGAGCACCAAGGGCCTCTCCTCTCATTTATGCCAGATAAGCCCATCTTCTGCTACATATGCGGCTGGAGTCATGGATCCCTCCATGAGTACTCTTTGGTTGGTTGTTTAGTCCCTGGGAGCTCTGGCAGCTTTTAGTTTTGCCTTTCATCCTCATAAACATTCCAAGACTGCTTGGTGTTCACTCATAGGTTACTGTTACTCTGTTAATATTATTTATTTGTTTGCTTATTGATTAACTGGCTGTTACTCTTCAGTTTGGGTAGCCTCTCTTGCTGTCTTCAGGCACTCTTATCTTCAGTGATGTTAATTCCATACAGAGGTATTTTATAAATCACCTTTTGGAATTTTTATTGTTTAGAAGTTTAGAGATAGCAATTAAAAGTGTGTTGCTTTTTAAATATCAATTTTCAAAAGTTATTGCTTATTCTTCAACAAGTGGTATATTTTTCCAGTTCTTTCATTTCGTCTTTTCTTTCTTTTCTCTAATCATGTATTTATTAGACTGTTTGAGGTTATTCCATAGCCTTATAAAAGGCAGAGATTTCCAGTATGTTGAAAGGTATGTTTTTATTTAATATTTGTCACATTGTGTTTGAGATGAGTTACTGAATGAACCTTCATGATGAATAGAACAACCTTCTGAGGAAAGAAATTACATCTCCAATAACATACTTCAGGTTTGTCTTTTACAATAACCTGAATTGTATTCATAGGACTCAGAATAGTTCTAAAAGCTACCATAGATAAAATCTGATAAAAGGGATGATAACTATAAACATTTAGACATTATGGTTTCAAATAAATAGTCCTGCTTGTATCTCCATGTGTAAAAGCAATACACTGTGACCACATTTAATTTAAATGACCACTTCTAGATAGTGCTGACTCAGAATGACATTCTATCTTCATAACTAATAGCTCAAACTAGAATGTGTTTGGCTTCATGTCCTGACCCATGCATAAGGTATTTTATCCATTCTGTTTAGATGCTAGGTTCTTTCCTCTTCAGGTATGAGACAGACTGTAATAGACTCTATACAAATATAGAAGATGAATTCTGCTAAAGACCAGTTCAAGGAATTGTGACTCAATAGGTAACTATTGTGTCTTGTAGCTGCTTGATGCTGAAAATAGAAAGAAGATAATATGTCAGACACAATATTGTACAGTTCTTATGTCTCTGTCAGGATATGAACTGAAAAAAGTGAAAATGGTGAAGTCTAGCATAATTTCTAGTGAACTATTTCCAAAGAAGAGAAAATAAATAAATAAATAAATAAATAAATAAATAAATAAATAAATGAAGGAAGGCGAGAAGGAAGGAAGGAAGGAAGGAAGGAAGGAAGGAAGGAAGGAAGGAAGGAAGGAAAAATGAGAAAAACCAACAAGCAATAGCCTTTTCTTCCAGAAATTCCTGTTAAAATACTCTTTCTGAATGCATCCCTCAAATTCATAGGTCATGAAAGCATATGTACTTTTCCTTCCTTCCTTCCTTCCTTCCTTCCTTCCTTCCTTCCTTCCTTCCTTCCTTCCTTTCTCTTTTCTTTCTTTCTTCCTTTCTTTTCATGACATTGTCCTCTGCAAGGATCACACACAAGAAATGCCTGATTTAGTAAAATCATTTAGATACTCATAACATCTTAAGCAAGTTATAATTTTGTATTGGTCAGCATTCTAGGCTATCCTTAACCACATGATGCCAGAGGTTATAGATTGTCCATCCTTGCTTCAATCAGTTGCCAGTGCTGTACCTTACATTCTTTATATTCAAAGGACGTTTCTTATGGACCTCTCTGATAGATGGCTGATAGAAGCTCAAGTTCTTATACGTGACAATTCTCTGAGACAAACTGCCACCAAGTTCATGAATTTATCTGTGCCACTTGTAAAAGACCTACCTGTGTGGGCTTGAGTTTTGGAATTCCCTCTCTGAAGAAGGTGGAGAAGGTCATGGTACCCTCACCCAAGTATCCATCTGCTCCTCACAAACAGCTATATACAATTCTGCCTTAGACTGTATGTGCTTATATGAAGATGGCTAGAAGTACGCAGATTTAGAAAGATTTAGGAAGGATGGCTCAATCTGTGTGGTCTGAGGGATTCATCATTTATGTTGGATGCAAACCTTCAAGTGTGGCTGCTTTAAGGCCACTCATTCTCCCTTCTGTAACTCCTTATCTAGTTCGCAGTAAGTAGGTCCCAAAACTCAGAGTGACCTTTGTAGGAATTGTTCCCCATTTTGTGGTTGGAAGCTTAGTAAGAGAGCTAGACAATTTTATGCCCTTCCTAAAGAAAGAAACTTAGCAATGCTCCTTTTGGGGTACTATCTGCTATCTTCAGACAGTTGGGCAGTCTTTTAACTAAACTTCTCTTACAAGAAGATACAAAAACACACTTGAACTAAATATTAAATTAATATTTTAAAGTATAATTAAACCTTCATGCTTATCAACTTAAACATTTGAATTTAGAACAAAACCAAGACTAGATCAATTTTAGTATTTTTATTAATATCAGTTTAAAATACTTTAATAACATTTATGAAATATTGGCCTACTCATCTCAGTAGACATAAAGATAAATAAAACAAAATTTCTTCATCTTAAACTCCATAAATGCTAAAAAATCTGTATATATACCAGATTATTTTTAAATACAATTAAGAATTGTACTTGCCAAATGCTATATGTATTTCCAGTAGGAATATAAATCCTGTTGGAAGATTAGAACAAATGCTATCAGAGACATTTAAACTTTTAAAGATAATAGATTTGGTTTAGAGGAGGAGAAAATAAACATCTAAATCAGAAAATCAAGAGACTAATAGTTGTTTTTTAAATCTTTCTGTTGGCTTTTACATAGAGTATCATGATAGATAACACCAACTCTGTGATGTAAAGGTGACATCTCATGGGTGAGTCAGAAGGCATCAATGAATGTGGAATTACTAAGGGGAAATATTCAATGATAAGCAGTATTCTGACTAAAGTGAACCTAACAGAACTCTGTAGAAGAGAGGTCAGATTGATCAGACTTCACCTGGAGAGACGTGTGAAATATCCCATGAGACACTGGAAATGGACCCATATTGAAGGCAGAAATGTCTATGCACTCAGCAGCTTTTTCAATAAAGCTTTATTTCACAAGGAAAAGCACAAGGATCACAAGTAGCATGTCTACACTTTAGGCAAGCGTCGGTGTATTCAGAGAACACCAAGTCAACTGGCCTTGCCTAGAAGCACACTGGTGTTCATGAAGCTTCCACTGAGGCTACAAATCTGACTGTTGCTCATCTTAGAATGGATATGTTATCTTATTGTACCATCCCAGACACAGAAGTACATCCTCAACACATCAACTAGAAAAATGAAATAAAGTAAGGATGTTAGATGGGAGTTTTGTATGTGCTTCATGTCACACAAAGTGTATAGTTAATCAATTTGCTTGATAGATACATCTGTGTCCCCCATGACAACATTTTCTTTCCATGGCACCATACCCCTTCTCTGCATTACCATACCTGCTCCTTCTGTTCAAACTTTCTGTCAATCTATCTATCATCTATCTATCTATCTATCTATCTATCTATCTATCTATCTATCTATCTATCTCTATATATCTAAATAGTTTATTCTAAACTATTTATAACTCCTTGTCTGCTTAAGTTATGCTAAACGTTCATCTCTCACATGCCTAGACTTGCAGTGGGCATCATAGACAAGAATCATAGAAGCCGCCATTGGTTTTTTGTTTTTTTTATTGGAGTCAGAATGAGCCAGCTCTCTTTATATGGCATGGTGATTTATTTATTTGATGAAGGCAGACCATTGTTTCCTACTGTGCTGCTCCTATAACTGTGGTTTTAAACCATGTTGTACTTTTGGAATTATTTATCCTCTTAAAATATGTATTCCAATGTGTATAAAGACTTGATGTGAATGTAGATAAATTACATATTATGATGGATTTTATGAAAAGAATTGGCCATGTTCTACGTCATGGGAAGTATTTATTTCTCAACTCAGGAATAATTGCACATTCTAAGGGCTATTTCTCTTATTCTGCTGGTCTTGAACATTTCCAACAAATGTCACAATGAGACAACCTAACGTTTGTTTAGAATATTCACCCATTACTAAGTATCACTTTCTTCCCTTTCAGCAATTTGTTCCAAACTACAGAATAAAATGTCGCATTATTGATGTGGCATTATCAAGTTCCATCATGATTGACCTGATGTCACAATGTTTTGTAACAAAACTGGTTGCTGCCAATCAAAGGCACTTACAGAAACCCTGTTATACACACAGAGAACAATTTGTGCAGGCAAAGAACCATCTGGTGCCCTCTCTGCTGGGAGGGATGAGACTTGTGGTTATTTAAAAATCAGTAAGATTTAAATGTGAATTTTTGGTATGTTAAAGTCTTTGCTTAATCCTTGAAAGTTTCAAAACTGATAACTTTCTGAGAGTCATAAGAATGCATAGGACCTCCTGAGTAACTTTTAGCTAATTTTTATGGCCTGTGCTAGTTAAAAATGTCTACTCTATGATTCTTCATTGTAAAGAATAAAGCACTTGTTTCTGAATATAGAAAAGAAATGAGGAGCTGCAGAAGATACAAAGAGAGATTTAAAAAACAATTAAAAAGGAGACAGTGAGGTGTGGTGTTAGTTTTTGTCAAGGAAACACAAACTACAGTCACCTGGGAGGAGGGAATCTCAACTGGGGTATTGTCCTCATCAGATTGACCTGGGTACATATCTGTGGGACATTAAAAACTGTTTATTGGTGTAGGAGGACACTATCCTCAGGCAAGTGCTCCTGGACTGTATAACAAAATAGTTGAGTAAGCCAGAAGAATCAAACCAGCAAATAGCCGCTAGTGTTCTCTGTCAGTTTCTGCCCCTGTTTCTTCATCTTGTCCTGACCTCCTCCTCCTCAACAGTGAAAAAAAAATAACCCTTCCTACCCAAAGTTGATTTGGCTCAGTGTTTCATTACAGCAACAGAGAATCAAACTAGGACCCCACCAAGCTTTGGCTTGCCTACTGAAAAGGATGAAACAATGGAAAATGGAAGACTGCTTCTTTTGATATTCTTAGATGCTGAGGTTTTTTTTTTTTCAGGAGCCCAGCAATATTCTAGGGTTTGAAAAGGTGACTTGGTACTCAATCCTGGAATGGCCTGGGACTTCCCTGTGCAATCCTAGCATAGGATGGCGCATCTTTGTGCAGTCCTGGCATGGCATTTGGCTCCTCTATGCAATTCTGCCATGTCATGGACCTCTATGCATTTTCTTTTCTCCTTCTTTTGTTTCTGCTACTTTGCTTATAAGTTACGGTCACATGTTTACTCTTTGAAATCAATACCCCAAGATTTTGAAGAGAAAGCAAGCAGTGCAGAAAGCAAGGTGTAGAATGAGTGTGCTTAAGGAAGAGTGGCCTCTTGAATCTCCCTGCAGTAGGCAGGAAGCAGTGTACGGTGTCAGGAAGATGTGGCCTAAAGGCTATCTCTGTTTGAAAAACTCTGTGAATAACTTTCTATTTCTGTGTACTTTACACCCCTATTTGGTCTTTGTGAAAACCCTGCTGCTTTTGAGGACACAAAGCTCCTGATTTTCTTTTCCTTTCTCCTAACAAATCACCCGAAAACAGATCATCTCTTAAATTCAATCTGTGTCTCTTCAATATTTGAGAGTACAGTCTATTTCTCTCTGTGTGTTTCTTTCTCTCTGTTTCTCACTGTCTTTTGTTCTTGTCTTATCTCTGTCTCTGTCTCTCTCTCTCTCTGTCTCTCTCTCTGTCTCTCTCTCTGACTCTCTCTCTGTCTCTCTGTCTCCCTCTGAAATCCCAGTTTGATGACTTATTAATTACTCTTGTTCAGATGTCCAAAGGGTTTTTCTCTCAAGCTTCAAGCACTCATTATTCTAACACCAGAATCAGTGTTCATGACCTTTATTTATTTATTTTTATTGGATATTTTCTTTATTTACATTTCAAATGGTTTCCCCTTTCCAGGTCTCCCCTTCGGAAACCTCTATCCCATGGTCCTTCCCCTGCCTCTATGAGGGTGCTCCCACCTGCCCACCCAATCCTGTCTTCCTGCCCTGGCATTCCCCTATCCCGGGGGCATTGAACATCCTAAGGCCCAAGGGCTGCTCTTCCCACTGATGTCCAACAAGGCCATCCTCTGTCACATATGTGGTCAGAGCCATGGGTCTCTCCATGTGTACTCTTTGGCTGGTGGTCCAACCCATGGAAGCTCTGGGAGAGTCTGGCATGCTGACACTGTTGCTCTCTCCATGGGGCTGTAAACCCTCTCAGCTCCTTCAGTCTCTTCTCAAACTCCTCCATCGGGAACCCCACACTCAGTCCAATGGTTGGCTACGAGCATCTGCCTCAGTATTTGTCAGACTCTGGCAGAGCCTCTCAGGAGACAGGCTCCTGTCAGCAAACACTTTCTGGCATCTACAATAGCATCCATTTTTGTTGACTGTATATGAGATGGATCCCCAGGTGGGGCAGTCTCTGGATGGCCTTTCCTTCACTCTCTACTCCACACTTTGTCCCCATATTTCCTCCTATGAATATTTTGCTTATGACTTCTTTAATTCTATGATATATACTCTAAGGAGAGAAGACAGAATGTTGGTAGGTATGTCATAGCTAATAGACAAAAAGCAACTTTAATGGCCTGCTCATACTTAGTTTAGAATATTATTTTTCCTCCATTTGGGTTATTATTTCCATGGACAGATAACATTTTAAGACATAAAAATCTCTCCCAAACCTAACATAGTGTTGTAAATCTTAAAATAGAGAACTACCAAGTCACATGATGTTCTCTGCCCATTGGTAGAGTTATCTCCTACAATGAAGAGTTTCCTAAAATTAAAATGCATTAACATTGTTTATTAAAAATATTTTTCATACAGCCTACTCAGAACATAATTTACCTTCTCTCATCTCTTCCCAGATCCTTTCATTCTCTCTACTACCCAACTCTACGGTTGTCATTCTCTCTCTCCCTTGAAATAGAACAGACTAATAAAACAAAACACCAAAAAAACAGAAAAAAAAACCAGAATAAAATAAAACAGGTAAACAGAGAAAAAAAGAAAAATACAAAGAAAGAGACAAAGAGTATGAGACACACACACACACACACACACACACACACACACACACACAAATACAATACCCCTAAAACCACAAAATTGGATGCCATAATAGATAAGCAAAACATATGGTTAAAATTGCTAAACAAAGCATTATTGAACAAAACATCTCCAATACTGCCACTTTATTTTGTATTGGCCATTTACTGCTGTGTTTAGGACCTCCCTTAAGTGTGACTATATACCAGTGTTGTTCTCTTGAAGAAAACTATTTTTTTTCCTTTGCAAGTGGTTATCAGAAATAGCTTCTGGGTTAGGAATAGAGGCTTGTATCCTCCTCCTCTTTCAGCTCTTGTGCCCCCAGTGTCTTAGACCTGTGCAGGGTGTGTACATAGTGCCAAAGCCTGCACTCTCTTCCATCTCCATTGTCTCTTATAATCTTCCTGCCTCCTTTCCACATAGACTTTGACAACATTTTTTTTTTATTGTGTATTAAGGAAATGAGACTCTTATAATCCATTCCAGCATTAATTACGTACTGGAGTGTTAAGAATTTTTTGCTCAATTTTTGATGATGGCTGAGCTGATAAAAATTATATTTTGAGGTTTAGAAGGTGTGTCTGTACTTAAGAAGATTTGTTACTCTTCAGACTGCCTGGGTCCATTCCATGCATTCACATGGCAGATTACAACAGTCAGTAACTCTTGTTCCTGAGGATTCAATGCCCTTTTCTGTCTCCTGCAGTCACTGTGTGAATGTGGTACACATACATATAAGCACACTAAACACACATACACAAAGCCATGTTAGGAGGATTCTACTTTTCTTGATAGCTACATCTTTGGGTTCCATATTTTACCCTGTGTTGTTCCTTTATAAAATTAAAGGGACCTTGTAAACTACTGTAAGATTATTTGTTTTATATTATGAAAAATACCAAATGTTATAATTTTTATATTTAACTAGGAGAGTCTGCTTTCCTTAATTTATAGAGGAACAACACAGGGTAAAATGTGGAACTCATAGATGTGGATATCAAGAAAAATAGAATCCTCATAATATGGCTTTGTATATGTGCTTGCACAATACAACTCATAGACTTTTTAGTCTTCTCAAAGATTGTCTTAATGTCTGTTCTTAGTATCATCTGTCTTGACAGAAATAAAATATTCTCAACTATGCTCCAAGAGTTCATGTAGGAGAACATGTGGGCTAGAGAAGAAGAAAGCTGAGAGAGCTGACAAGAGTGATACAGGAATCTAAATCATTTCTCTGTACATTGCCAGGCTTCCTTCTGCATCTCTGGCTGCATGAGAACCAGTTGCTAGCCTCAGACGCTTGCTCTTGACATTAAAGATTTCCATAATTTTGGAGTTGTTTGTATTTATATAATTTTTCACAATTTAGTTTTGAAAATTCTTACTCTTTTGATGAGCATGTGATTAAGGTCACATTTCAACTAATTTATTGCTCTATAAAATTATTCCAGCTGTATTCTTCCTAAAGTTCTGTATTTTCTTCTCCCTATTTTAATCATTCTTAATTCATTTTCATATGGCAACTTCCCTATTTCTGTTTAAGGTTCTTTTTAAAAATCCTGACTTAATACATTTTCCATCTTAACTGAACTTGTGGTTTTTAAAAGGATAATTTTCACAGGCAAAACAATTCATAGACTGCCTTACTTCAAACTTCCAGTCCTTCCTCCATCCCTAGCACCTTCCTTTTGCTTTATCTCTTCATGTGTGTATGTATTTCCTTATGATCCGGTCTTTGTTAGTGGTTTAAAAAAATGCAGGGCAAATATTTTCCTTAAACATTCATCAAGTTTAGGCAACTGCTTTCTAGAGAGTATTATGAACATTTTAAAAATCTTTATGATTTACCTTTGACATGCAAGAAAGCTAATTCTGAATCTAAGATCAGAATCTTACTAGAAACTGACCAACTAAGAAGAACCCTTCACTAGAACACCAACAGTGTCTTACAATTCCTGTCCCCTGAGGCTGAGAAGTCTGCCAAAATTAAGGAGGACACTCAATTTAACTCACAAAGTGTGTGTTACTAACACTTTGGTGCTATTCAGGAAGGCTTCCTTTTGAAAGAACATGAGAAAGTTGCAGAAGAGGGAAGATCTCCCAGAGCATCTTGGTGGTGAAGTGCACTTGTGATTCTCCTTCTTGCCTTTAAAGGATACTCTTTTTGTTTACTTGACATCATTACTTGACATCATTGATGACACTGGTTATTAACACAGATAACTTTTTAAAAAATCTATTAGGGATACTTCATTGGACAGATGAATGACTCTGGTATTATTTCCCTGGTTTTTGTTGTTGTTGATGATGTTGTTGTTTGTTTTGTTTTGTTTTTGTGGTAGGATCTAGTTTATTTTATTTTATTTTATTTACTCTTCTCTCATACAATGAATCCTGACCACAGCCTCCCCTCTCTACCCCTCTCTTATCCTCCCTCACTCCCCTTTCCTCCACATCCACTGCACTGCCATTTCCTTCAAAAAAGAGTAGGTCTCCTGGTGATACCAACAGATCCTGGCATAACAAGATGCAATAAAACTAGATATATACCCTCATATCAAGTCTGAATGAGGCAATCCAGTAGGAGAAAATATATCTCGAGCGCAGGCCAAAGAGTCAGAAACTTCCCTCCCATTATTAGGAGTCCCACAAAAATCCCAAGATAAACAACCACAGCATGTGTGCAGAGGGCCTGATGCAGACCCATGCAGGCTAGGTGGTTGTAGCTTTAGTCTCTATGTGTCCTTTGAGCCTGACTTAATTGATTCTATGGGCTGTGTTTTCCTGGTGTCCTCAACCCCTCTGGATCTTGCAATCACTACTCCCACTCTTCTGTAGACATCCCCAAGTTCACATAATGTTTGGCTGTGGGTCTCTTTATCTGTTCCCATCAGCTGCTAGAGGAAGCTTCTGTGATGATGATTAGGCAATCCTATGATTACCTAGTTGAGTACCAATCTTATGAGTATAGCAGAATATCACTAGAAATCATTTCATTGAAATACTGTTTGTTTGTTTGTTTGTTTGTTTGTTTGTTTAGTTGGTTGGTTGGTTTGGTTTGGTTCAGCCCTGAACCACTCAGCTTCTGAATCCTGACTTTCTATAACAGTGTCAGGCATGGCTTCCCTTTCATGGTGTGAACTCAGGTTACACTAATCTTGGTTGGCCACTCTCACAAGTTCTGAGCAACCACTGTCCTGGTGATATCATGCAGACAAGAGAGGTTGTGTGTCATAGATTTTTGTGGCGGGGTTGGTGTGTCTGTTCCACCACTGGGAGCCTAACCTGATTACAGAGCATAGCTGGCTCAGGCTCTGGGTCCTCTATTACTAGGAGTCCTTATAAGGGTCACTCTCATAGGTTCCAGGATGTTTCTACTGTACTAGGTTTCCATTTTGCCTCCTAAATGCCCACCTATATTTGCCTTCCCTTCTCCCTCTGTCCCTTCCTCCCTCACCTGATCCCTCCTATTCCTATCTCCACCTCCCCCTGTCTACCCAGAAAATATATTTTCTTTCTCTTTTCCAGGGAGATCCATGTGTTCCCCTCCCCCATACTTCTTTATCTAACTTCCCTGAATCTGTGAATTGTAGTGTGATTATCCTTACCTAACAGATAATATTCAGTTCATAGGTCCATATCACGTTTGTCTTTCTGGGTCTGGATTGCCTTGCCAAGGACAGTGTTTTTTGTTTTTGTTTTTTTTTTTTTTTTTTTTTTTTTTTTGTTCCATTCATTTGGCTGTCATTTTCATGATGTGATTTTTTTTTTTTTAGCAACTGATATAATTTATTGTGTGATTATACACTGTTTTTTATTTTATTTACTTTTTCAGTTAAGGGACATGAAGGTTGTTTCCAGTTTGAGGCTATTATGAATAAAGCTGCCATGAACACAGCTGAGTAAGTGTCCTCATGGTAGGACACTTTTCTATATATGCCCAAGAATAGTATAGTTGGGTTTTGAGGTAAACTGATTTCCAATATTCTGATGAACCATCATATTGATTTCCACAGTGGCTATATGAGTTTGCACTCCCACCAGCAACTGAAGAGGATTTACCCCCATTTTTTAATTGGATTGTTTGGTTTGCTGATGTTTAGTTTATTAAGTTATTCATATATTTTGGATATTAGTCTTCCATCAGATGTGGAGTTGGTGAAAATCTTTTTTTATTCTGTAGGCTGCTGTTTTGTCCTATTGGCAGTATTCTTTGCCTTACAAAATGTTTGTATTTTCTAAAGTTCCCATTTTTTTAAATTGTCAATCTTAGTGTTTATGCTATCTATTTAGGAAATTGTTTCCAGTGCCAATGCATTCAAGGCTATCATCTACTTTCTCTTCTATTTTGTTCAGTGTGTCTGACTATATGTTGTCTTGATCCAGTAGACTAATTTTTTATGCAGGGTGATAAATATGAATTTCTTTGCATTCTTTACATGCAGATATTCTGTTATACCAGCACCATTTGTTAAAGATGCTTTCTTCTTTCTATTGTGTATTTTGGCTTCTTCATGAAAACCAGGTGTCCATGGGTGTGTAGATTTATGTGTGGTCTTCACTTTGATTCCATTGATCAATGTATCTATTTTTATTCCAGTACTATGAAATTTTTATTACTATACCTTTATAGTATAAATTGAAATTAAAGATGGTGGTAATACCTCTGGAAATTCTTTTATTGTTCAGAATTATTTTAAATATCCTGGCTTTTTGTTTTTCTTTCTTTTTTTTGTTTTTTGTTTTTCTATATGAAATAGAGTATGGTTCAAATTAGAAAGGAAAAAGACAAAGTATAATTATTTGCAGATGATATAATAGCATACATAAGAGACCCCAAAATTCTACCACTGAACTTCTAAAATTAAAACCCTTCGGAGATGTTACTGGTTACAGGAGTAACTCAAAAATAATAGTAACCCTTTTATATACAAATGACCAGCAAATTGAGAAAGAAATCAAGGAAACAACACCTTTCACAATAGCCACAAATAATATAAAATAACTTGGGTTAATCTTTACCAAGCAAATGAAACATTCATATGACAATATCTTCAAGTCTTTGAATAAAGAAATTGTAGAATATATCAGAAGAAAGAAAGATCACTTATGCTCATGGATAGTAAGAATAAACATAGTAAAATTGACCATCCTTATCAAAAGAAATCTACAGATTCAGTACAATCCCCTTCAGAATTTCTATAAATTACACATTTATAGACCTTGATAGGGTCTGGTTTTCAAGTAAACCCTATATGCTTTGTTTGGAAGAATTTGGAGTAAAACAGAAGAGTGCTTATTGGTATACAACAATTTTCATTTACTTTAAAAGATTGTAGAGTTTATTCCAGTCTGTCAATTGTGTCTCTTTTCAATCTGCTGTTTCAAACATTTCCCCAATATTTAAAATATACTCAAAGTTTTGACTCAGTTAATGCACTGATGAATAAGCTTTCTCTTCACTGGCTCACTTTCACATGCTTTAAGGTACTAAGATACAGGAAAAAAAAAGTAATTTATCATTCTTGCTTAGCTTGGAATCCTGGGAGCTACTAACTGAACAGGCATAGTCACTGTTTCAATAGTGGCATAAATATCATGAGAATGAAGAACAACTTTGGTGTGTGTGTGCTAAGGCCCATTCCAAAAGATGCAACCCATGCCTGACACCATTATCAGGCAAAGAACCTATTGCTAGAAAGAAAATAAAGAGTAGGAGAAGACCTACTACTATTATTCTGTTACTTACACAGCATATTAAACCAACTTATAATAAATTATCATTACATCATCCATTGGTTATCTTATCAACCCTCATCGGAGAAACTTCTTTTTCTAGTAAATGATGATCAACACAGAGATTTACAACTAGCCAAGATGCAGAAAATAAAAGAACACAGAATGTTCATGTCTAAAAGGACGATATTTACAATCCCCCCCTAAAGGCTCAGGGATCATTGCAGAAGATGGAGGAAGAATGAATGGGAAAGTCAGTGGCATTGGATAACTACAGAGAAACCATCTTTTCTGGACATAGCAAAGCAGCTGAAAACATGGACTCACAGCAGTGTGACAACCTGCATAAGACCTTTACATGCCCTAGCCACACCAAGTCGCATATGAAGTTTGGTCCCTCATATGTAGCTCTTGACAACTAGCTACGGTTAACTGTGAAAAGAACAAAGGTGAGTTTTTCCTGAGTGTTACCACTGATGAGTTAATCAAGCTCAAGTGGGAGGCCACACATCCAAGAATGTTTAGACAGTACAAGTTGATAGGGGTGGTGATGAGAGGGGAAGGTAGGATGTTACATCTGGGATATTATGGAGAAAGGTAAATACGATCAAATCCAGAACTAGAAGAAGGAAATTATGTAATTATATTTTATTTAAAATTAAGAAATCCTAAAAATATGAACCCACACAGAGTTCTCAAGGAACTAATAGATTATAGTAAATAAATTAGAAAAATTAGAATTAGAAAAACCCTGGAGGGTTTTATTATGGGTAATTACTAATTAAATAATCAAATCTTCAAGTGGTGGGTTATTTTTTGAGGTGTTGTTTAAAACATTTTTCTTAGTATCTAAATTATGTTGAGTTCTTAGCACCTGAAATTGCCTTGATCCAGCTAATATCTTGTCATTCACTTTAGAATAAGCATTCTCTATTTTACATCTTAGCCCTGCCTCTTGTATTCTATTATTTGACTTTACAACTTATAGACCAAGTATAACCTTGTTACAACTAATTATGGAAATTTACATTGTATCTAAAAACTTCCCAATGATTTTTCTGTTCAAAATATTCTGTGATGTTAGAAATATATTTCTTTTACCTAAGGCAATACGTACTTGAATTCACTGTTAACAATAGCAAGTTGATGGGCAAAACTATCTCCTAGCTATTGTTTGATAAGGTAGGAAAAAATTTGAACCTCCTGAGAAAAACATTTTTCTTATTGAAAAGAAAATTTATCCCCGTAAAGAGAGTTGACTAGAAAGAAATCATTCTCATAGTGCCAATGTTTGGGTGTGGAACTTCATTTCTTTCATCGTTTAGTTTTTCCTTTTGTGTTGGACTAAGGGAAAAAGGTTTTATACACTCTGTGGAAATGAAGCAATAAGGAAGCCTGCTGAGCACTTCTAGCTTCTTGGCAGCTTCTTGAGGAGTTAGGAAAGATACACAAATAAGAAGTAAGGCAACAAAAGTTTTATTAAGAGCAATGTGACATGACAAGTTTTAGATACATTGCCCAGAGAGTCAGTAGGCTACCTGAGGTCCCTATTATTTGAAGCTTCTGTATATGGATTTTATGAAAAAGTATCTATTTGCTAAAGGGTAAAACTTTTTTTTTACTTTGATTTACAGGTTTGGGTTATGGAGCATTTATTTTACTTCCTTCCCATGGCTCATGATTTTAGTTGAATTAGTAGCTAGTTATGCATAATAATAAGAATGTGAATAGGAGATTCTTCCTAAGTTCACACAAACAACAATTTCTCCTATTTATTGTCCCAAACAAGTCCAAATGAGATTGACATCTTTATTCCCATATCCATTTTTATATATGAATATATTTGAGCAGAAATTACCCATGAGAAAGAATTGTTGATGGATGTTGCGTGGGACAAAAATGCTTCTATTGCCCAGAGACTGGTACATGTATGTCTTGGAGTAGATGGGAGTCCTAGATTTCTAGCTGATTTGGTAAGAGAAGGAAGGATATATGTGGGTCTAGGTAAGAATCCTAGGTTTTGCATTGTTTGAAGAGTGGTGTGTGTTTACCCAAACCAGTTGAAGTTCTAAGGTGCTAAGTCATTCCTTATGGTTGCCTCCTCAAGCCCACCAATTTACTGCAGTTGTCTTGGTTCATACAACAGATGTGACCCCTGGCTTTTTCTATACTATGAGGCAAAATGTGAGAAGCAAAGAAGCTAAAAAGCCAACCCCTTGGAATAGATTTTGAGTTCAACTTACAAGAATATTAAGTAACAATGAGCCATTTTAACCAGAATATGTGTGCTGTATTATATTTTTCAAAGCTGATAACTTAAGGTTATGCTAATAAGACTCAGGTTCTATTAAATCAATTTCTGAAACTGAAGGCTTGCTTAAATAGAATTCTTCATGAGTGACATAGTGTGCTTATTTTTTTTTAATAGGGGAGCTATGAGGAATGGAAGGAGGGGAAGCTACAGTTGGAATATATTGTATGAGAGAAAAAGAAAAAAATCTATTTTAATTAAAAAAAATAAAATGTTTCAGATTTTAAAAAATCTGCTTTTTTTTTTGTTGTTGTTGTTGTTGTTGTTGTTGTTGTTGTTTTTAGTAGTCCTTGAATTGCTTCGTTGTCCAAGTGAGCTTCTATGGTCCGATTAGGTCATGATTTTTCCATTAAGTGAAGGCATTGTTTTCTGAAAGCTACAATGATCACAGAGTTCTGAATATTTTGCATACTCAAACACTCATTCTCTTATGGTTTGGATCTCAAATGTCCTCAGAATGTCATATGCTCCAGACAAAGGAATGTGGGAAGTAACATTGGCATTGTACCTCATAGCAATGATGACATTCATGAAGTGATTAGATCATGAAGATTCTGAACTCATCAAATGGCTGACCAGTTTATCAGTTTATATTTGATGGAGTAATGTGAAATGATAAGAACATGGAGGTAGGAAGTATTTAAAGGGAGTGGACATTCTTTCCTGCCTTTCCTTCCTCTGCTATTTTCTTCCACATTTCTTTGCTTTCCTTTCTTCCTTCTTCCCCTTCCTTTCTTCCTTTCCTGGATCCTTCTGTCTCCTTTTTATTGTATTCATCATTATTCTCTTTCCCCTTTCTCTCTGTTCCTTCTTCTGAGTACCACAAGGTCCCCAATTTTCTTACTCCTAACAGGATGATCTAATTTGCATCTAGCCAAGTTTGTTAGTATGAGAAGGAATGAGAATATCATGACTCCAAGTCTTCAGGGTGTCATGCCATCTTAGGCATCCCAAAAGTTAAACCACCATTAAGTGTAGGCTTTTTTAGCATGCAATATCAAGAAATTCTTGCCTGGATGACACATGCCTAGCAAGGATAGATTTATTTGATGGATATTTTTAACATTTTAATTGTGAACCTTATCCTTTAATGGATGAACTATCTCTTTAGCTTAAGAAAATATACTTTTAGGACTAAATCGGTAAAACATTTGCTGTGGGCAAACTGTTCTTCTGAACATATGGAGATTGCTTTTCAACCCAAGATCTAATAAGACGGAAAGCCTGTTCAGATATGTTGAATATTTGCTCAAAGACACTATAACAATGATGACAAAAAAATCTACTTTTAATATATTATTTTGTTAACTGTACGTGTTATAAAGAAAATTTGACTTCAGTGATTTCAATGGAAAATTTACCCTTGAATTACTTTTATTAGACATTGACTTCCAAAAACATAGGACTAAAAGCAGAGAAGAAAGAACAAATTTCATCAACAATTATCAGGAGACAGATTGCATCTCTGGGGGTGTCATATAATTAATTTGAGGGGAAATATCCTCATATTCATATTTCAAGTAGAAAGTTAACATGATAGCCTAGTACATATTAATATTAGTGACTCAGATTGTTCTCTGAATGAGTTTTATTTGGTGTTGATTGTAATATCAAATTCAATCAAGTAGAAATTGGCATAGACAGCTTTGTTATATTAGCCAAATAAATGAATATCACAAGATATAGTGTCTAAATCCTTTGAATTCTGTGTTTTTATTTGGTTCTAGGTAAACTTTTCTGACAAGAAAAGCCAGGAAAGTAGCAACATGAGAACAATGAGCTTTGCATTTTAAGTTGTCCTTAATCTTGACCTAATCAATGATTCTAATAAGGGATACCAATATAAATTATGTCAGATTGGAATCTGATATGTTATGTCCTAGGGGAAAAAAAAGAAAGAAAAGCTTTAATGGCAAAGGGATTCCTCTCTGCTAATGGAGGTGATAGCTCAACTGTCAAGGAAATAAAAGCAGGGTGTTTCATATTCAGCAGTGTGTATATATATATATGATTTATATATCAAATAAAGGGATATAAATTATATTGTTCATGTTTAACAGGAATATTGCTGACTTAGCACACTATTTACATTAAAAGCAACACTAGCAATGAGCCTTCTCCTTCTCCCCACAGGGAGGTTTTCAGGCCTTGAGGGAGCTGATACTAGATCTGATTCCACAGAAGCTCTTGCCCTTGGGTTAAAAATGCTCCTACTACATACCAAAGCATATTTCTATAAAGGCTGTAAATAAAGTGAGAATTAAAGGGCTAAACCATTGTCTAGTCACCAGTTTTACCATTTTTTTCTTGTCATTTAAGTTTTACTATATAAGCATTGACAAGGACAATCAAAGTCAAAAAATGTAAGGAGACAATTTTTAACAAAAATAAAAGATTAAATGGGAAAATTGAAACTTAAAATCCCCAAATATAGATGCTGCTGGCAATCAAGTATGTTGGAGTTCACCTGGATAATAAAAGCAGACAGTGGGAAGAAATCAAGAGCAAATGTTGGGAGACTAAAAGTTTATTGAGGCTTCAATTCTTGTTCTCTCTCTCTCTCTCTGTCTGTCTATCTCTGTCTCTCTCTCTCTTTCTCTTCCAGACAGAAGAAATGTCATCTATACTGAGCCTGATAAGGTAGAAAGTAGAACTTAAATTGCTGAGTGCCATCAAGGCAGTAGAACTTAAATTACTAAGTGTCATCATCAAGGCAATCTAGTCTACAAGCTTCAGGAGGGAACTACAACCACAAGAGAAGGCAGGGTAATGCAGCTTTTCTTGATCATATCCCATCACTTCTATTGTCAAAGATAAATAGTTCTGTCATGGCTCCCTCTGTTTAGAAATTTACCTAATTGGAACAATAAGGAAGGAAAAGAAAAGTCATACACAAACATATATATAGAAAAGTTGGAATTAGGTGAACCATGTAATTTGGTGGAAAGACAGGAGCCCTGAAGCTTCTGAAACTTAGCCAATTTATTACACATATCTGAATATAAGAATTGGATTTATTACATACAACTGAACAAGCAGGCATGTTTACCTAATGTTGGTCGGTATGGAAGCAATTTTAGGGTGGAAATATGAAAGAAAAGGAAGCTGCAGTTGATATTCTGCGCATGCTGTCAGCACCCACTCAGAGACTAAGAGAAGGCTTTGCCATTTCCATGACTCTGAAGTGTTAGGATTTTTGACAGAGCTACATTCATATCAACAATAAATATTCACTCAGGATTTCCTTTCCTCTTCACAGGATCTGGTGTTTAAAGTTTGAAGTAACAGACAGAAAACAGTGAATATGAGTTACAAAGAAGACAACCAATAATTACCAAGAATTAAGCAAAACCAACATAAAAATGCCAGGCAACAACTTAGCAAGAGAACTGCAAACCGAAAGATAGAGTGAGGCAAAATGAGAGAAAGCTCTAAGATAAGTAAGATTGTGAGTCTTACAAAGATTATATCCTGTTTATGGAACAGGAAAAGGGTGACAAAAATGATGTCCAACATATGAAGACTTCAGACATGAACAGTACAAGGGATGGGCTTAGATGAGCAGAGACTGCATCAACCAAAAGAACAAGAGGAGGATTGTCCCAGATCACAATAGAATTTCATTATTAATGGAGAGTTAATATAATAAAGTGTTTCTAAAATAATTATAATAAAGTGTGTGTGTGTGTGTGTGTGTGTGTGTGTGTGTGTGTGTGGGTGTATTTAGCGGCATGTAGATGTAGTTGGGCTATCAGAAGCAATTACAAGTGAAAGAAAATGTCTCAGGGATAAAATAATTCTAAAAACAATTTATGAATAAGATATATTTTAGGACTTTCCTAAGACAGTGTTATGATAAATACATTTGTTATACAATAGTGTTGAAAGGCATGTTGTAGTTAAATGTCAAGGTTGAGAACCCAGCATTAGGTACATTAGACAGTGTATAACTGGGTATGAGATGACCAACCAAGCTAACTGAGTAAGAACAAGACTCTAGGAAGGTCAGTGAAGCCAGTCTCCTTTGGCTCTGGTTTCCATGTCTTCACCTTACCACTGGCCACATGAATAACACATGTAAGGATCTATTTCACTTTCACACACTCTTGTGTGTAATTACAACAAACTAATTTGCAATTATTTAATAATCATGGACAAAGGCAGTCTTCAGCTATTTTAGGAAGAAGACCATCCCTAACACACAGAACTAAATATAAGATAACCTAGGCATAGAATGTAAACTATGATAACCATCAGCTTCCATTAACAGTAAAGACAAGGGACCATGGTAATCTACAAACCTCTCTCTTAAACAAAAGAACAGAGATAGCATGGGTTAGTTAGTGACTAGTAGACCTAGCCAGGGCCAAAAGCTGGAAAGCCAAACTAAGGTAAAGAAAGAACCAACAGGGAAAGCATGGATCAGCACCAGTGTTCACAATTGACAAGCATCATACAGTTGTCTCTCTGATTGAGCCATGGGGACATTGCCAAAGTATGTGTGCCCCTAATTGTTCAGCCTGCCATATGCCTAAGAAAGTTCCCCACTTTCAACTGAAGTCACTTGTCCTTGTTAAAACTATGAAAAGTCAACTGATGAGTAATTAATAATAGGTTAAAATTGTACAAAGTTTTCACTGTGTCTCACATTTCAGAGTACTACGAGTATTATGATGACAAAACTGAGAAAGAAAGAAATATTTATAAATTGTACATTATATAAACTACTGAAAGTGAAATAAAGTTTAAAAAATGTGAGCAGTCTATGGGGTCAAGGAAGAATGAATGGGAGTAAAGAAGATACAAGAAGCCAGAAGAATTTAGTACAAAAAATTGATAGTAAAATGGAATTTAAGCACTAATCTATTAAATGTCACAGACATTACTAAACTGAAACATATGGCATATATTTTATGCATTATTGTGATTTGAAAAAGCAATGGCCTCCATAGATGTATGTGTTTGAATGCTTTGTCCGTAGGGAGTGGCACTATTAGGAGGTGTGTCTTTGTTATAGTAGGTGTGTCATTGTTGGAGGAAGTGTGTCACTTTCACTTCCTGTTGTTTGATGCAGATCTTGCCATGAAAATAATCAACTAATACTTTGAACTGTAAGCCAGCCCCAATTAAATATTTTTTTGAAATAAGAGTTGCTTTGATCATGGTGTCTCTTCACAGCAATAAAACACTAAGACAATTATTAAAAAAAACATTTAAGAGAGAAAAACAGAAGAAGCTTACTTTTAAAATCATTCAAATTGTGCAATTTTAATCTATTGTTAATTACACGTAAGTTGACTGTTCATTGTTTTAACAAGGTCAAGTAGCTTCAATTGAAAGTAGGGGGCTTTCTTAGGTGTATGGCAGTAAATATTAAGCTAGAGTTGGTTGTAAATTGCTGTGATTCCAGCACTCGAGAAGCAGAAGTACAAGGAACAGGAGTTAGAAACCAATCTAAGCTGCCTAGTGAGATAATATCTCTATAGAGGAATTTTAATCCTACAGCTAGCAAGGAATCTCATCCAAAGACTTTCTAGATCTGTGTTATGCAGCTGGCACGACCCAGCTTTAATCCCTGGGGCTGGAATATAGACAGGAATTTAGTACACAACTTTAATCCTAAACAATAAAGTTAAGTTAGTAAGTTAGTTTATAGAAGGAAGCAGCATGTTTAAAAGTGATTTTTTTCTTTTTTTATTAATCATTCCATTCGTTTACATCTCAAATGATATCCTATTTCCTGGTTACCCCTCCATCAACCCCTCATTCGACATCTGCTCTCCTCCCTCCCATTTGCCTGTATTAGAGTGCTCTCCACCCACCCATACTCTCCTACTCCACCACTCCAGCATCCCCCTACTCTGGTGCATCATACCTCCCTAGGACCAATGGCCTCCCCTCCTATAACTGTCTGGCAAGGCCATCCTCTGCTACATATGTATCTGGAGACATGGATCCCTCCAGGTACACTCCTTGGTTGGTGATCTAGACTTTGGGAGAACTGGGTAGTCAGGCCATCCTATGTTGTTCTTTTTTTTTTTTTCCATTTTTATTAGGTATTTAGCTCATTTACATTTCCAATGCTATACCAAAAGTCCCCCATACCCACCCACCCCCACTCCCCTACCCACCCACTCCCCCTTTTTGGCCCTGGCGTTCCCCTGTACTGGGGCATATAAAGTTTGCAAGTCCAATGGGCCTCTCTTTCCAGTGATGGCCGACTAGGCCATCTTTTGATACATATGCAACTAGAGTCAAGAGCTCCGGGGTACTGGTTAGTTCATAATGTTGTTCCACCTATAGGGTTGCAGATCCCTTTAGCTCCTTGGGTACTTTCTCTAGCTCCTCCATTAGGAGCCCTGTGATCCATCCATTAGCTGACTGTGAGCATCCACTTCTGTGTTTGCTAGGCCCCGGCATAGTCTCACAAGAGACAGCTACATCTGGGTCCTTTCAATAAAATCTTGCTAGTGTATGCAATGGTGTCAGCGTTTGGATGCTGATTATGGGGTGGATCCCTGGATATGGCAGTCTCTACATGGTCCATCCTTTCATCTCAGCTCCAAACTTTGTCTCTGTAACTCCTTCCATGGGTGTTTTGTTCCCAATTCTAAGGAGGGGCATAGTGTCCACACTTCAGTCTTCATTCTTCTTGAGTTTCATGTGTTTAGCAAATTGTATCTTATATCTTGGGTATCGAAGGTTTGACAAGATCCAACACCCATTCATGATAAAAGTTTTGGAAAGATCAGGAATTCAAGGCCCATACCTAAACATGATAAAAGCAATCTACAGCAAACCAGTAGCCAACATCAAAGTAAATGGAGAGAAGCTGGAAGCAATCCCACTAAAATCAGGGACTAGACAAGGCTGCCCACTTTCTCCCTACCTTTTCAACATAGTACTTGAAGTATTAGCCAGAGCAATTTGACAACAAAAGGAGATCAAGGGGATACAAATTGGAAAAGAGGAAGTCAAAATATCACTTTTTGCAGATGATATGATAGTATATATAAGTGACCCTAAAAATTCTACCAGAGAACTCCTAAACCTGATAAACAGCTTCGGTGAAGTAGCTGGATATAAAATAAACTCAAACAAGTCAATGGCCTTTCTCTATACAAAGAATAAACAGGCTGAGAAAGAAATTAGGGAAACAACACCCTTCTCAATAGTCACAAATAATATAAAATATCTTGGCATGACTCTAACTAAGGAAGTGAAAGATCTGTATGATAAAAACTTCAAATCTCTGAAGAAAGAAATTAAAGAAGATCTCAGAAGATGGAAAGATCTCTCATGCTCATGGATTGGCAGGATCAACATTGTAAAAATGGCTATCTTGCCAAAAGCAATCTACAGATTCAATGCAATCCCCATCAAAATTCCAACTCAATTCTTCAACGAATTAGAAGGAGCAATTTGCAAATTCATCTGGAATAACAAAAAACCTAGGATAGCAAAAACTCTTCTCAAGGATAAAAGAACCTCTGGTGGAATCACTATGTTGTTCTTCAAACGGGGTTGCAATCCCCCTCTGCTCCTCTAGTCCTTCTGCCAACACCCCAGCCAGAAGGACTCAGCATCCCTGAGTTCAATCTGATATTTGGCTCCAAGCATCTGCATCTGTATCTTTGTTGGTCAGTTGCTGGTTATACCTCCTCTAAGAATTGCCACCCTTGGTACCTGTCTGCAAGTGCCTCTTGACACACAACAACGTTAGGGTTGGTTTCTGCCGACATGATGTATCCCCATGTGTGTCTGTTACCAATTGACCCTTCAGCCTCTGTTCCATTTTTTGGTCCCTATTCTTCCTTTGTTCAGGAACATTTCTGGGTTAAAAAACTTTGAGATGGGTGGGTGACCCCATCCTTCAACCAGGGGCCATATCTATCTACTGGAGGTTGTCTCCACATGTTTTCTCTCCCCCTTCTCTGTGCATTACAGCTAAATTCAATCACATTGAGTCCTGGAAGCCTCATGTTTCTCTGGTGTAGAGGGACAGACAAAGTGATAAATCATAGAAAGATTTGGCAGAGTGAGTCAGGGATAGGATACACCCAACTCTCACCAAAACAGACAGGAAAAAGAGAAAGAGAGGTGACTTGAGAGAGAGAGAGAGAGAGAGAGAGAGAGAGAGGCAGTTTTACTGGGACCGATTTATAGAAACAGGTTGAAGAAAGTATGAGCTAGACACAAGTGAAGAAAGAATAAGCCAGAGAATGAGAAGGAGCCAGACGATTAGAACATATTGACAAAATTATTTTGAGGCCAAAACAATTCGATGAGAAGCCAAGACAATTCAGATTGAATCTGTCAACTTGGAAGATTAGATTGTACAGAGGCTACAAGCTTACAGATCGAGGCCTATGTATAAATAGGCCCATCGTAAGCCCTGCATTTGCACAGCTTGTGTATGGCTCTCTATCTTATCCCCTCTGAGGAAATAAAAGTGACATTTACATATCAAAAAACAAAACAAAATCCTAAAGAATTAAAAAATATATAATGTTTAAGACAAAACTTTTTAATTTAAAAGCATTAAAAGTAGAAATTTTATTTTAACAAATAAAGTATGCAATGAACATAAAGCAATCATGAACCTATAATAAACATAACATATAACTAAAACTATGATGATAACAGTCTTTTTGTATAGAAAGAATTTTACAATTCCTAAAATGCTTCTGGTAGAATTCTAAGAACTTAGACATGAAACCATAGACCAGTCCATTCAGTTTCCTCCAAAGCACTTCTCTAATGACAATGCAATGTACTCTGTCTACATAACCCACGGGGCCACAAGAAGTCAGAGAAAAAATTGCACATAATATCTTAGTGAAAAATTGATTACAAAATCAAAACTTGGGAGATGAAGGTAAATCATTTAATCAAAAGAAGTTTGTGGGATTCAACACATACTATAGAGAAGAATCAGCTGCAAGTCAACTTTTGATAAGCTATCTCAAGGAACTAAAGAGGAGCTGATGAAAGTTTTAAAATGTAAAGATGTAAAGATGAATATCAACCTACTTCAAAAAAAAGATAGCCATCAAATCTCCCATGAAAGAAATGACATCATATATTTTCAAGATCAAAACACAAAGAAGCCAAGTGTAATGGCACTGATTACAGGATTACACATTTGCAGTCTTAGGAATTAGAAGCCAGTGGCACAAAGAGCACATGGAGTGGGCTTTCAATAATTGAAAAGGCTTGTGAACACTTGAGACAATGGTGCCAGGTAGCTCCTGTTCCAAGTAGTGGTTTCATGAATGGCTTCACTTAGTAAACATTCATAAAACTGAACACCTGTGCACTCACTGTAATGTGCTGTGCTTTAAAGCTACTTGGCACTTTCCTGTTCATGTGAAGCAGCCAAGTTAAAAAATATTTTGGTAGGGTTTAATTCACAATAGCGACAACACAGTAAAACATACACTAATAAAGCTAATGTTCCGTGTACACAGCATGGCAAGGGCAATAAGAATATATTGAGTTATGGAAAATGAAACATGAGTAAATGAGCATGTCCTCAGTTTTGAAAGAGGATGGAGTTATGGGCATGTCGATATAATTTCCAATGAACTGGCTGTAGTCCCTTTCCTATGTGGATGGAAATCATGAACAGACAAGAAGCACACATGTGCTGAGCATTATCTGGGTTCTGATGACAGACTCAGAGACTCATACTCCAGACCCTGAGAATTCAAGACTCAAGATTGCAGTCCTGAGAAACAGACTTATCAGTGGGGTGCTTAGTTGTCTAGCAGTCCAGCACATGGCAGCTGAAGAAATTCTTGGTCGTAGGCAGCAGCAAGTGACAGAAGTTGGCAGCTCTCTGGTGGGGGTTACAGCTCTTGAGCCCTAGGTGTCAGTCCCAGGTCTTTACAGCAGCAGATGTTCAGATGTTATAGTTTCCACATACAGGTATCAGGACCCCTGCCCTTTGAAGGTTAACAGCTCCAAGAAATTCTTCCATTGTCTAGGGGATGCGGTCTGATGCCCATAGCTTCTCAAGTTCTGCTGTCTTTCCTCTCTGAGTTCTACATGTCATCTGCTGTGTCAGCTGTCTTTGCTCTCTGCTGCTTCTGCTCCTGATCACTGTATAGAACTCCTTGGCTACTGCCTTGATACTACTATCTTTGCTGCCACTCCACTGCCACTTCATGGTGCCAGGCCAGCCTCTACTACCTAGGAGCTGAACAAGGAAATAACAGACATGCTAAACTGAATGGGGGCAATCCCACAAGGCCTAACTCTGCACAAAAAAATCAGAGAAGCTAAGGAATGCTGAGACCAGGAGATAGTCTTATCCAGGGAAGAACACACCAACTGGTTACTCAATACCAAACAGCCCTGAAAACATAGATACAAGTCTTTCAAGAAACATATACAGACTGAACAAGTTTGGTTTGTGTACATACATACATACATACATACATACATACATATATACATGCATACATACATACATACATACATAAAAACAATTAATAGAAAAAGAGGCCATGAGTTTAAAGCAAGCAAGGGGGACTATATAGGAAGCTTGAAAAGGATGTAATTATGAACTAAAATATTAAAAGAACTTATTAAAAGGATAAATTGGAGAAAACACAAACACACAAAGCCAAACAAGAAAGGATCATCCAGTCCTAATATTATAACCCCAGGGGGCAGCACAGGGGAGTGGGTACCAGATGATTTGACAGCCTGCTTATATAGTCAGAGCAGCGTGTGGCAAGGGTGTTTTGGGCAAACGAAGGGTTATATTTACCAATTATAGCACTGCTTCCAGCTTACCTGTCAATGGCTTCTTTTTGGGTTACTCAGGAAGCTCTCCTCTACACTCTTTTGACCTAGAATAGCTGCATCTGTTTGTCTTGCCTGAAGTAGCTGTAAGGAGGGCAAAGCCTCCTAGAGCAGCAGTTGTTGCTTTTGTTTCAGTGGTCTTTGAAGCTGGAGTTTCCTCATAGGGACTAAGATATGTCTGTAGCAGCTGGAAGAATGGATGATTGAGCGATAGCCCTTTGTTCCAGGCTGTTAAGTACAAGGGTAGCATCTATGCACTGTCATACAGTCACACAAAGATCTGAGTTTTCCTTTGCTCCCATTTTTACAGGAAAACAATCATAATAGAATAAATGAATTCTGTTGTAGACTTAAGAAAGCTCAACGCAAATTTAACATTGCTAACTGAGCCCCAGAGTGCTTAATGGAACCAGTGCCTAGTTCCTGCCCCAGAGCCCAACAGAGACAGATCTGACACACCTCAATGTATATAACCAAATCCCTTAAATGTTTATTTTCTTCGAACTTGCATATTGTTGAGGTAGTGAATAGAAGAATATTCTTATGAATAGCATATTTTATTTTGTGAACAGGAAACAATGAATACCAATTTGACTTCATATTCACTGAAGTATACAGTACATCAATGTATAAATTATTCAATGGACAGGAAAATGTTCTAAAATAGAAAGACATTTGAAGAAATTTTCATTAGTTCTATCACATGTTTACATTATGTCTGTAACATATGTTGTTGATACTCTTATTGGTTTGTGAAATTTTAGACTAATGCAACTCTCCTGACATAAAAAGTAAACTCAAGGTAAGCACGGGCAAGAAGCAGTGCTATAAGCTGCTGGAGTCTGAAGCAGGGAGGTTTCCTGTGTCTAGTTCAAGACCAAACTATGGAACATACTGAGGGCTTCAGCTCCTAAAACTAGTTATAAAAATGAGATCAAAATAAACGACTACATTTATAGACTAAATATTAGTAAATATTAGAGAAAATACATACAAGATATGGATAAAACATTTACAAGATTTCCAAGACCTCATCTGACCCATCTTAGACCCACATATGTGTGCACATGAGTGCACTTTTTGTCATCTTAGATTTCTCCATTTAAGCTTCCTTCAGTCTGTAAATCATTATTTTAAAATATTTCCCCTGCTTCCTTTCTACATATTACATTTCCTATCTCCTGATTATCACACAAACTCTTATTATAACTCACCTTCTTCGAATACCTTTTCTTAATATGGAAAAGTGAAGAAAACGCTTTCAGCAATTATTTTCAAGATGTGCATATATTGGTTTCCCCCAACTTGTTTCATATTGCCTTTAAAATCAAAAGTGTTGTCTACTTATTTAAATATTCTTTTCTAAATATCATGCTTGCTGTTATGGGGAAGCAGCAACCCCTTGTCGGGTTCTTGGTATCATTGGTCAAATAATTTAAATAGACCCAGAAGGGAATAGGTAAACAATCTATTAGAGCTAGAGAGATCAAATGGCCAGCAAGATGGAGATCTCACCCACTGTTACCAGAAGGGAAAGAGGAGAAAGTTGCAGCTTCAGTAGAGACTACTGACAGTGTGGGCATCTTGGGAAAGGACAGAGCTGCCTGTCAAGCCAGCATATAGGGAATGGCAGAGAGGTATGTGCCTTGGAGGGTTTTTATACTGAAGAGAGAACAAAATTCCTCTCCTCCTGAGATTACGAAGTATGCCTTGTGTAAAAAGCTCCAATTCACCATTTTACATTAAGCATAAAGGAAATATTTAACATTATTATCATTTGATTTAACCTTGTAATCTGTTCTCTGTGGCCTAGATATGCCTCAGGATATGGTTAAGATAGAATGGACTAACAGATAACCCTATATCTCTGTCAGTTTCCCTTTTGATTTTTACCAGATTCCGATCAGAAAGGAAGAACTAACTGTATATACTGCAATCAGTTCACCCTTTAGCTCTGGGACAGTTAAAAGTACTGGCAATGGTCCATCTTTAATCTCGCAGTTGGCTGTAGGTCTTGGTCACTTACTGAGGCCAGTGCTGGTTCATTTAAAAATCTAACAACAGGAGAGTCATGAAAATGATTTATAAGCTGTTTGGGAGATTTTCCATTACAGTGTGTGAAATCTGCCCTTCAATTCTTTAAGAAAGTAAACTCTATCTACCAGGTATTATTAACCATCAGATCTGACATTCATCTCTGAAGAGCCAGCCATAGTGATATTCATGCATCTCAAATACCATCCTGGATGATGCTGCCTGTAAAGGATGTTATAAAAACATGCTCTCTCTCTCTCTCTCTCTCTCTTTTTTTGTTTTTGTTTTTGTTTTTGTTTTTTGATTTTTGGTTTTTTTTGTTTTGTTTTGTTTTGTTTTTTTTGAGATAGGGTTTCTCTGTATAGCCCTGGCTGTCCTGGAACTCACTTTGTAGACCAGGCTGGCCTTGAACTCAGAAATCTGCCTGTCTCTGCCTCCCAAGTGCTGGGATCAAAGGC
Organism: Mus musculus; assembly: GCF_000001635.26. NCBI lineage: Eukaryota > Metazoa > Chordata > Mammalia > Rodentia > Muridae > Mus > Mus musculus. The sequence goes on along the minus strand of NC_000075.6, from coordinate 81,767,059 downwards.
ACATGCCACCACTGCCCGGCCTTAAAAACATGTTCTTTATTCCTTCCTAAGTTTTCTACCAACACCTAGACTGAGCAGAGTTCACACAGTGCTGCTGATTCTTCCAGTCGCAAGATGGTTTCACACCAAAGGTGCCTGCTCCAAAGTACAGTGAGTAGAGGTAAATTCCAAATAGTAGAGAGAACCTACTATCTTAAGTTGCTCTCTGGCCTACACACATGTGCCACAGTAAACAAGTGTGTATGTGTCTGTACACACACACACACACACACACACACACACACACACACACTAAATGTAATAAAGTTTGAAGAGAATTAAATTTCAGTAGTCATTTGGCAATGGATTGAATCTGTAACAACTTTATTTGCAATCATATCCAAAGGACATTGGTACCAATTGCTCTAGGTTTGTGTTTTCTGTGGAACAGGAGCTCATGACTCCTTTCTTTGACTAGTGATTTTGTGGTCCTCCATAATTCAGTTTCTCTAGAATTAAGAGTTATGTAGCAAAAATTCTAGAATTACTGGACTATAATGAAAAATAGAAACTCCATAAGAGAAAAGCTAGATCTACCCATACTGAAAACACACATGACAATTGCATATGTATTTGATTCAACTGCACAACATACATTTTTGACTAAAGAACTTATTCACTTATTAGTCTTAATATATGGTGAAAACTCTCATAAGTATGTGTGCTTCATATGAAAAGGAAAAATTCTGCAATGGTAGTAGATAAATATCAGAAAGCACAAAATCTGACTCTGATACAAGTATCTTTTGAGGCTATTTCTTGTATGTTTTAGAACATACGTAAATCTTGTTGCTTAACTGTTGACCAAAGAAAGTAAAAGAAACAAAGAAAATCAAACACATGTAGCACATAGAGAAGACTAAACCTCTAATGGAGTGAAAATCCAAATATTATTTGAATTATAGACTCTTCTCGTGGTTATTTAAAGCAAATTCAATTCAGTATATGTCTTTCCTACATAGTGTTTAATAAATTAGCCAAGTAGTTAAAAATAAGACATGAAGTTGATAAAAATGTTTGTTAGAATGTAAGTCGCAAAATTGTTTTAAGAGGATTATTTTTTAAAGTAAGCAAAATGAATTGAAATTATTCTAGAAGGCAGAATAAGAACTGTGATTTATTGTGCAAAATACCTTGTATAAGTGACTCAAGAGGAGACTGAGGTTGATCCCTTCTATTTGTCATTCTGCAGGCAAGATTATCTACAGTTTGGATTTGCCTCCATTAAACACATTATTTTTTTCTCTTTGTCAGCCATGCACATGGTCTTAGCCCTCAGTGCAGTCGGGTGGTGCTTTCTACTGTGGCTCCACAAATGTTGTAAGGCCAGACACATCACTAACAGCAGCATATCGTCACCTAGCCGTCTCCATTAACATTCACTCAGCAGCCCCAGATTTTGATTCACTTTAAAGCTATTGGTTAGCATTCTTCTGAAATTCCAACCCAAGAAGGGGTTACTATTGTTGCTTTACTTTAAATATGAACTTGAGTCCCTCAGACACTTTCAGGAACCTCGTGCATTCTCAATGATGCCGCTACCTGGTTCCAGCTGCTTCTCTTATAAGCAGGTGCTGCACTTTCGACTACTGCCTCCAGCATCCTTGGAGACAAGAAGAAAAGCACACAAGTGGCTTTGGTACTGATTCATTGTCATGTCAGCCATAGCTGGTTGAGATTTCATTGTTGTTGCTGTTTTATTTATTTATTTATTTATTTTTTATTTTTTAGAGTTCAGTTTCACTTTTTTCTTTTTTATTATTTATTAGATATTTTCTTTATTTACATTTAAAATGTTATCCCCTTTCCCAGTTTTCCCTTCTGAAAGTCCCCTATCCCCACCCCCCTGCTCCCCAACCCACCCACTCTTGCTTCCTGGGCCTGGCATTCCCCTATACTTAGGCATAGAACCTTTACAGGACTAAGGGCCTCTTCTCCCATTGATGACCAACAGGGCCATCCTCTGCTACATATGCAGCTAGAGTCATGAGTCCCACCATGTGTTTTCTTTGATTGTTGCTGTTGTTTTAAAGGAACATTCATCCTCCATCCTATCAAGCTGAGTAGCAGCTCTCACACACAAAGGACAGACTGGATCTTTCTCTGTGTCGTCTTCCAACTGTTGGCTGTTCCCCTTGCCTATCCTTTCCTTACTTTTCTTTTTCATCTTTCTTCCCATCTCTTCCCAATTTTTAAAATTTTGACGTTATAGCAAATTTCAGTAGCTCCATATTTTTTCTTTTCACTTTTTTTCATAATATATACTTTTCATCTCCAAGTCCTCCCAGATCTGTCCCACCTCCAGTTCCAACCAAATTTATATATATATATATATATATATATATATATATATATATATGAATGATAGAGCTAGATTAGTAAGACATAGATATTCACTAAAATGTAGAAAATATCACTTATCACTATTCACATTTTTTGCTTTTTAATACTTCAAGGTGAGTTTGTCACCTATCCCAAAAGCAGATCCATAAGCAACCGGAAAGAACACTGGGTAAGAATTTCTCTCGACCTTGTTACATAGATAAGACCTGACCCAACCTTTCCCTGTGCGGATACAAAATGGAAAAGTTTAGTTACAGCAAAGCTGTCTTGGAACAGTGCTCATAGCAATTAAATAAGCATCTTTTGCCAGATTTTTGTCTTCAGTGCTTTTGCTGTTGCATCTATAATGTTTTCAGACCTGAGAGTAGGAGACAAATGGGAAAGAAATGTGAATGGGTCAATAGCTTTTTGTTTATTCCTTTCCCGTAGTTCCCAGTAGAAAGATTTAGTTCATCAGAAAACAAAACAAAACAAAAAAACCCAACCACAAAAACTAAGTACTTCATTTCCTGAGACCTAATAAGTGAAGGATTCATATGGATAATTTAATGTTATCACAGTTTGATTTTATTATATCCATTTAAGATGGTTGATTATGAATTAAATTATTTTTATTTTGCTTAACTTTGCTTTGAATGTGTTGAAAGTAACATTTCTCAATACTAAAAAAACAGTTCAACACTGTTGTTAAACAGATAGAGAGGGAGTTTATTTTCTCATAGCAAGTCCTTGAGTCTAAGATTTTTGTATAAATTGAGTCAGAATTTTGGTGTTTCTGTATTATCTGGTACTACTTGCCTTTGATGTAGAAATGTCTTTCATTTGTTCTTAAGAGTTTCTATTTCTTAGATGGTTGCTTGTATTATTGTCATCCAGGTATCGTGTTTTTATCTCCTTTTCTTTTTCTTTTTTTCATGGTGTCTTTATGATTTATTATTATTATTATTTTAGATATTTTCTTTATTTCCATTTCAAATGCTATCCCAAAAGTTCCCTATACCCTTCCCCCGCCCTGCTACCCTACCCACCCACTCCCACTTCTTGGCCCTGGTGTTCCCTTGTACTGGGGCATATAAAGTTTTCAAGACCTTGGGGCCTCTCTTCCCAATGATGGCTGACTAGGCCATCTTCTGCTACATATGTAGCTAGAAACGCGAACTCTGTGGGGTACTGGTTAGTTCATATTGTTGTTCTACCTATAGGGTTGCAGATCTGACTATTAAGTGTCAGGTTTCCTTTGGCATCATTCAATAGTGAATGTACATTCTTCTACAATGTTTTACCATTTGAACATTTTAGTCAGTCATACCAAATACAGGAACAAAAGTGCTCAACTATTCTCTTGGCAGGTGTAACAGTCAATGGATAGACATGGGATTTAAGTACACAGTGTCTCTCAGTCAGGGCACTGAAGCTTGATGGCTCCTGCAAATTTGCCAGGAAGCGGCAAAATTAATTACTGTCTTTCAGGTGCACTGACCTGGTTCTCATAATGTCATTTTAGCCAGAATACCCTTGAGATACCTTGAATTTTTTTTTTTTGAGACAGAATCTCTCTGTGTATTCCTGGCTATACTATAACTATGTAGACTGGGATGGCCTTGAACTCACAGAGATTCTCTTTTTTCTTATTTTAATTCTGACCTTCGGAACACATTCTTGTCACAAACCAGAAGTCCTCTGTTGTCAACATAAGTTACGCTACCTGGAGGTAATCAATCTTTCTTTGGTTGACACAACTCCAATTATATATTTACTATAAAATTTCTATAAAATGAAATTTAGCTTATAAGAACTAATAATCTATTTACAAGTTGGTATGGTGTTTTGAATTTATTGTATATTCTTTGCCTGTTTATTTTTTGAGGTTGTGTTTCATTAACATTTCTTCCTTCCTTATCTTCCTTTCAAACCCTCCCATATATCTTTCCCTATTCTCAAGTAAATTCAAGCTCTTTTTTCCCCCACCAGTTGCTATTGCATATATATACACATATGTAACCTACTGCACCCACATAATGCTACTTATATGTTTGTTTTCTGGCCTGACCATTTGATACCTGACAATCAATTTGTGTTCTCTTCCCTATAAATTGTCATTTTTCCCACACTTGACCTTACTCAGTTGCCTATAGTTCTTTGTTTAGGGGCAAGGCATTCTAGCCTTTTCTCTGGGCAGTTTGGTAGGTTTCTTGGTATCCTTCTTCTGCTTACATTTAAGTGGTCATGTTAGTGAAAATTTACAAGTATTGCTCCTGATCATTTTAGGAGATACAATCTCACACCAAACTACCTGATCCCCTGGCTCTTATATTTCCACTCCCTCTTCCACAGTGTTCTCTGAGTCGTGGATATGGCAATCTTTTTTACACATATTCACTGAGGCTGAGCTCCAAAACCCTGCATATTGGTTGATTGTGGTTTCTGTAGTTATGGTCTCTGACTGTTACAAAGAGAAGTTTCCTTGATGAGAAGGAGAAGTTTATCTGGGTATAAGGACAGATGCTTGTAAGTTATTATTTAGGGATTATGCTGGTTTAGTTAGTTAGTGGTCATAGATTTTTCCTCCAATACCATCATTTCACTTGTACTTCATAGTTTGCTAGATGCTAGTGAGTCATGGTTGAGTGGATCTTAAATCAGACTAGAGAGCCATTGGTTACTGCCAATGTCTGTATGCCAGTATTGTACCTATAGGGTTATAGTGCTGTGCTAGTTGTTAATGTATAGTTCATAGGCATCATGGTTGGGCTCTTAATTGTCTCCCTTGTTTGAAAGCTTACATGGTACCTTCCAGTGCCATGAAGGCTAATTTTCAAGGAGGGTGCATGCTAGTCAGTTTCAGCTCAGGGGTGTCTGGGTCCTGTTTTAAACATAATGCTGAGATGTGTAATATGTCAAGATATCACCACTGTTTATATTAGAAAGCAATTTAATTCTTATAGTTTACATATAATGTTGACAGTTTATCTGTTGGTAGTTGTCTATTCAGGAGAAACTACAGGATGTAATTTGAACCAGTGTTTGCCACATCTAATTCTATGAGACCATAATTGTAGCCAATAGTATTAGATTCAAGCTTCTAAAACTTTCACCATGGATCTTCTAAGCTTATCAACATGGAGAGCTAATGTATACACATATACACATATACTATAATGTATATACATATAATCTAACCATGTATATGTATATGTACATGTATATGTATGCATGTATATATATGTATGTATGTATGTATGTATGTATGTATGTATGTATGTATGTATGATGAGTGGATCAGATACAGGCAATTCTACGACAAAATAATCTCATTTTACTAAATCAAATTTGCTTTTAGTATTTTATTTCAACAAACATTTTTTCTAGTTTAAATCAAAGGAAAATTACCCAGTTAATTCTAGGCTTTAAACTTTGTGTATTTTAAGAGATACACTCAAAATCACAGTAGCAGGGCTGTTTAACACACTTTTCTGTGATATCTCCTTTAGGGACTAAATACCTGGCTAACTTTCACTTTGCAGCACTTCATAATGTATTCGAACAATGGACTCCATGTGGCAGAATGTGTATTGTTCACAGCTTTGATCTGGTACAGTACCCAATATAATCTATTTCTCCTCAAGAAAATATCCAGCCATCAATTCAGTTTTCCACTCACTTCCACAGACTCGGACCTGGATAGGGCATAGAATATACAAAGATAAGCAGAACCAGAATTGTCCCACTCTCAAAAAATAAGGAGGGAGGAGAGATGAAAAACAAACCAACCAAGACAACAGCAACAACAGACCCCAAAACATAAAGAATTCTTGAAAATAGCATAAGGAATCATTATTTTATAGTTACCTAAAATTATATGTGGTGAATATAAATGTGTGGGAGTTTAGAGCATGCTGCATGATCAAGATGATATGGTATAAGTACACACAACATTCCAAGACAGTTGGCTATTAGAGGGAGATGAGAAAAATACAGTGCTCTAAAATATATTTAAAGTCAAGAGAATGTTATTTCCAAAACAGGAGAGAGTTGATCATCCTTGTGTATTCCTGACAAATACTTAGTTGAGAGAAAGAGGTTGGATGGGTATGATGGAGCAATGTTTCTGCAGAAGCAGTGGCAATCTTGAGACGGATGCAGGTGAGGAAAGCTCCTCTGACAGAGATGGAGAGGACAGGTGTATATGTAGGCAGTTTTATCGATTTTCTAGAGAAAACAGAGAGTGCCTCCCTAATGGCATCTTTTTTCAACTGAGAAGGTTAGAGACAAAGAGAGAAGACAGGATGGAGGGAAGTTTGGAAAAAATTGGAAGTCTTTGATAAGAGTAGGAAACAGAAGGTCAGTTGACTACATGAATGGTAGACATTTCAAAGTATGCAGATTCATTGCACGCAACCAATTGGGATTAACCTGTAAGGATACACTCATTCTGTGCTGCAGAGTTAAGAAAGGTGAGAGTCGGGGAAACAGAATGTATCCTGAGTGCGACACACACCATGGTGTGATGGAAATTTAATGTACATCTAATTTAGTATGAAATTAGACAAAACATCAGTGTCTATGTTATTACCCTAATGCACTAGGTGGCATTATCAAGACACTAACTGTTGAGGTTTATTATTATTATTATTATTATTATTATTATTATTATTATTAGCTTGTTGTGTGTTAAAACCCTGTACCATTCCATCCTCATTTCCTTCTCAAGTGAAATTGTAACAAGGGTTAGCCCTGCTGTGCTAGACTGATGATTTGAACACTTGTCTTCTCATGCTCTATGATGCTTGTATTCTTATACCATAACATCTTGCTGTAGATTCTTTTACTAAACATTCTTTAATGTGATTAAAAATAAATTGTCCTTTACTTGGTTTATGAAATCTGTACAGCTGTTAACAGTCAAAAATATTCAAATTAATTAGTGCTTCATTTCATGATCTAAGTTAAGAGCATGGAAGTTAAAAGAGGTCTGAGATATTTCCCCTTACTGGACACCACCAAAAAGTATGTAAGCAGCTTGACTGCTTATATCCTGTGCACTTGTGATACAGCAATGGGAAATTTGCCTATCTCTTGTCTGTTTTTAAAGCAAAGAAATAAATAAGTCTACCCTTACTATAGTCATAAATATTATAATCACGCTTGCCCACAAAACAAAAGCATTGGAACTCATACCACAGTCAAGAAAAACTGAATACAGCTGAATGTGGTAGCACCTACCTTTAATCCCAGCAGTGGGGAGGCAGAGGCAGATGGATCTCTATGAGTTCAGGGCCAGCCTGGTCTACAGAATGAGTTCCAGCACAGCAAAGAATACCCACAGAAACCCTGTCTTGAAAACCCAAACAAAAGTCAGAAAACACAAAAAAAGAAAAACTAAATATTTGTATAGATCACAATGCCTTTTAGTCAGGTTGTCCTTATTGGTAAATTTTTGAATTTAGAAAGAAAGTTGTTTTAAAGGAAGAGTGAATGAGCATGGATGGATGTGAGACATTTAAAGCATTAGGAAATATAGCTTAAACCTATAGTGAACAATTAGAATGAATTATCTTGTAGCTTTTTCACAGTGTCTCTTGAGACATTATTTTTGGATAAACTTCAGTAGAGAATAGCTATACAGTCTTTCTGTCTCTGTCTCTGTCTGTCTGTCTGTCTGTCTGTCTGTCTGTCTCTCTCTCTCTCTCTCTCTCTCTCTCTCTCTCTCTCTCTCTGTGTGTGTGTGTGTGTGTTGAGGAAAGTATATTTCTCATCTATTATGCCTTGGAAAAGCACAAAAAGATACTGGATCTGGGACAAGCTTGGTCTGTGGGGGTCTTAAGACTTTCGGATGGAGTGAGCAGCCTTTCATCCACTGGTATGATCATAGCTTGGAATCTAGTTTTCCTTATTTCTTTGCCTTTTATCTATCTTTACTGGGACAAGTGCATCTTCCAGTATGGTCAACAGGTCATATTCTCAGGCTTACCACTGCACCATATATGTTTTGGAGGGTTATGGTTCCAGGGATCCAACACATCAATAATATCCATAATGGAGTAACTTTAACACGTGGCTGACTTTTTTCCATAGTGTTCTATGAAAGGCCTCCAACGTCCCTTGATGTGTCAGAAAGCAGAGTACAAATCTTGACCACATTGACCCTTATTTCTACCCCAGGTGGCAGAATTCATGAGTGCATGAGAAATTTCTCCTTACTTGACATCTTTGTAAACACTATGAAGCCCTGGGTATTCATAGCAATCTACATACCTAATTGACTACCCATGGTCTAAAAGAAGCCCAAGAATCACTCCTGCTGGGCATGAGCATCACTGGCAAGCATTATCAAAACCTTTGAGGAGGATGACTGTGTGAAGCAAGATGTAAAAGAGTGAGAGTAAGTACTCCTGGTTGTAGGATTAAAGTTGAGTTAGAGTAGAGGAAGTACAAGATGAGTTATACTGATTCTGCTCCTCTTAGTCATTATTTACCTTAAAAATTTCTCCTCAAAGGAAACCAAATGCTTATATCTTTGCATTTATTTCATAAGTAAAGTTTAATATTCAAAGACACATTTTGATAAATACAAAGAACAAAATTATAATAGAGGAGTTAGAAATACAAGCGTGTAGGAAGAAATGAAAAATGACTACAGGATTATAATCTGGTCTTACATAAATAACATCACTGTTTTGGTGCTGTTGGAAAACATTTGTTTCATGCAAGCTCACATGCTTGGGACCCTGGAATAGTCTTGTGCATGTGTTGGTTTTAGTGCTGTTGACTTCACTTTTTTAGTAAATTTAACCTGTAAGGAAGACTGCTGACCAAGATCACATGAGTACTCCTATCTTTTCTTACTCTTTTCAGAAGCAAGTCCTAAACACAATGAGGCTGCTTTCTATTCCCCATACCCTGCTCCCTGTCTTCCCTAGGTCTCCAAGTCCCCACAGATCAGAGGTTGCTCAGAGTGATATACTGAGAAAAATAATTCACACTGGATATATTTGTCTTCGGGCTAAAATCTCTGGCTAAGTGATCAGCAAACTCATTTTTATCAGGTTTCTTCTCTCTGTCTCAGAGTTTTGAGACTGGGTAGCCATGTCTTATCTGGTAGATGGTATATTTCTAAACACTAAGCCTCAGAAAGTTAAAGGTAAGAAAGAATGAGGGAAAGTCAGATTTCTCTTTAGTCCATTTCATACCATTTATTTCCTTATATTTAGTCTCTTTGACTTTCAAGATTGGAGGCATCATTACATAATTTCCTTGGAATGTTTTAAGGTCAAAATACACCAGAATTAAGATGATCCTGACTAGCCTTTATTCATATTTTTAGTTCTAGATAATCCATGCACAGTGTTAGCCTCAGCACAACAAGTAGGAGGATAAAATAGACCTTTGACAGAGTAAGATATAAGATATATGTGCTTTACTTTGACAACATATGTTAATACACTCAGTGACACCTTTAGTATCAAGAAAGAAGTGACCAAATCTGAAGAGAAGACCATGCAATGTGTCTTCATTCTATCTGGAAAAAAAATGACTAATTTAGATATTGTACAAGCTACCATAGGCCAGATGTTATATTAAACTACCAGGTAGAGTAAAGACTGCATTAAGATATCTCTCTTGTTCTCTAGACTTTCAGGTCCACTTAGTAAGTTTTATATATACATAATATCTCAAATTTATAGCCATGCCGTATGCTTTAAAATTTATAACTCATTCTTGGTTGGTTTTATGATCTCCTGGAAAAAATTTATAATGTAATATTCCATGCAGAAGTACATAACAGCTACTATTTACCAGAAACTATATGAGGAATCAGGGGCATGGTAATATGAGTTACTAGTGTCAACACCAAGTCAAGGGCTTCTTTGTTTTGTCCTGATGGTTAAGGAAGGAATACCATCTCCCTTACTGTTGGCATCTTTAGATGGCAGCTATTTATTAACTTTTTAAAAAAAAAAAACAGAGGCTTATTAGTCTTGATCTTAAGCACTAGAGGCTTATAGTTCTAGGATTTCAATGCCAAGGACTTGAAGTCCTCCTAAGTGCTCACATGAAAGGCATATTGCTGTAAGATATAAGTGATAGTGACCCACCACCAAACCATCAGCCAGTCTTACTCCTCAGAGCTTTAGGTGTTGAGGCCCTCACCTCCTAAATCTGGTTACTCTTTGGTACGTGTCCCCTTATTGGGATCTGTCGTGTTTCTGCATGGCTCCTGAGTACTGTTACCTTTTCAGCTCTTCAGAAGGTTTAGTAGTCTCCACAGTCTCTGCTCCCATCACTTCATGGACCCCTACAGTTGTTGCATGGCTGCAAATGAGCCAAGGGCTTACATCCTTGTGAGTCCTTGCAGTACTTAACTCTTATGCTTAGAGAGACATAGCCCTTCTTTTCTCACTCAGTTTGACCAGCATAAGTGTGACCTCACCTGCCAATCTAAAATAATTTTGAATGCTTTTTTTATAAAGACCCACATTGTCATTAAAAGCTGCTTTGCCCTTTTCAGGAATTTTACAAACAGTATTCTGCCAGGATTGGTTGATTTAAGCTCCACTACTATTCAAGCTGATGAAGAGAATGGATAGCCAAGTAGGTGGAATGTATAATCACATTACAGGGCTGTTAGTTTCACTTTTCTCAATTACACAATCGTGTACAAGTGCTATTAAATATCACAAAAACATTTGCTGAGTTATCCATTTTTCCAGAATCATTGTCCAGTATATTCTGGAAAAATAGAAGCAGCATATGCCTTTCGTGAAATGTTACAACACTTCCATTCTGTTGTCAAACACTGCAGGATACTCAGAATATAAGGGTATGGGGTAACTGAATTGTGTTCGGATTATCAAGGAAGTCGTTGTGGTGAATGAGGGTGAAGTGTCCAGGTCCCATATTCTTTAGTTTGTTTTTATTGAAAGAAATTTTTCATGAAATATATTCTGATGCCCAGATTCTGCCTACCTTCCCATACACCCACCAACTTTAAACCCCTTTTATCTCTATTTTAAAAACAAACAAACAAGCCAACAAAAATCCAACCAACCAAAAAAAAAACAAAACAGGAAACATACAAACAGATACAGATGCACACACACTAGTAGACACACTCACATAGACACACACACACCTGAGAGAGAGAAAGTGAGAGAGAGAGAGAGAGAGAGAGAGAGAGAGAGAGAGAGAGAGAGAGAGAGAGAGATCATCTACACCAAAGGGAAGAGATGTCTTCCAGGTCATGAGAGTGGGAGTACCGGCCCTGTCTACAGCACCTGGGAAAGTGGGCCCTGCATTTCACCTGGGCAGGAGGGTAGAACTGGTGCTGGTTGCAGGGATCACCTATGATAAGATCAAAAGGCATGAGAGCTGGAGAGCCAAAGGTCTGACCAGCTCAGATACTTCACAGGCCAAGATCCAGGACATTGACTTGGCCCACATCATCAACCTTGTGGATGAACTGCTGGAGTGCATGAAGGGGCCAGTCCTACAGATCCAAAACTACAGCATCTCCACAACACAAGACAACAATTAGATCTTTAAGAAAAATTCCAATGAGGTTCCAGTATTGATAGAGTAGCAGAAGCCAAAGGCCTCAAACCAGACCAAAAAGTCATTGCAATGAACATTTGTAAGAAAAAAAGCATGGACAAAAGGGGATACTGTGGGACACACTGTGACACACTACAACTTCCACAATGAGATTTTTTTTCTTTAGGGGAAGGTATTGCAAGGCTGGAGGGTGGGTCTGAGGTAAGGGACAAATGAGTGTAATTGGGGTGCATGATGTGAAATTCACACACACACACACACACACACACAAAATGAAGAGTTTTAAAAAATTGACTGTCTTGGATGCAATATCAGTTCAAGTAACCATGACTAGAGAAGTTATGTTTTAAGCCATATATATTATTGCAAGAGGTTTTTCTCCTGATACTTTCAAAATAGTGCATTTCCATATATATATATGTATGTGTGTGTGTATGCATGTATATATATATTTATATAGTAACAGACAAAAGTCTACATTTCTTGGCTGGTAAGATGACTTAGCTGCTAAGATGCTCACATTCAAGTCTGGGGGTCTGTCTGAGTTCCACCTCAGGGGACTAGATAGTACAAGGAAATTCCTGACTACTGAAAGTTATTTTCTGTATTCCCAATAATTAAATGTGGTAATAAAAAAGTCAAAATTTTGCCATAAATATATTTTAACTACTAAAATTAAAAAAGAATGTGTCCTATTTGTAATTTCATTGTTGCTCTATAGAATACAGAGAAGCTGGGTTTGTTTGCCCTGAACACACACCTTCCCCACATGCAGGTTGATGTTCTTTGTCGTTCTTCACTGTCTTTCTGTTTGGTAAAAGAAAAAGAAAAAAAACCCTCCATCCTTCATGTATTCATTATCAATATTATTCTAGAGGTATATGTCTTCAATTATTGATTCCCTCCTTGAAAACAACATAAGAGATAGATTGATGCTATAGTTACAGTGTTTTCTTTTCAGAACCATGGTCCTTTTGGAAGTCACTACGAATTTGGGAAGAGAGCATGCTGGGCAGCCTGAAGATGGTTGATGCTTTGAAGGAGTACAAATGAGAATTGACAAGTCACTTACTTTTTCCTGTCACAGCTACTGATCTTTAGAGAGGCCCTTCTTAGCCACCCTCATCACTCATGTGTTTACTGCACATGTGTCAAGAATGGCTATGGATCAAATTATGTGCACTATTTATCTACCATCTAACCTGTCTATGTTCTAACGTAACCACCCTTCACCATCTAGTACTCCTTCAGAAGGACAATTGCCATTATTCTCCAATGAACAAAGGATAACCATTGCATTTGTCTGATATTTATTATGACTTTATTTCATCCCTCTTTCTCTCATATATTTTTAGAATATAGATTTGATCTGGGAATTCTACTTTCTGAGCAGGATTGTAGTAACCCCTCCTAAAATAAATAGTGAGTACCATTCTAGGTTATGTCCCATACATTTTCCGATTTAAGAATATTTTGCCAGAGGTTATGATAAGGTGATTATTAAGCTGATGCACTTATTAGCTAGGATATTAAAGTTTCACTTTTCTACTCCCATTGTGGGTACTTGTGCATAATTTACGGACTGGTTGCTAAGTAGTCTCCTGGGGACAGACTGACCACACTTGGTTTGCTATCTCTGCGGTCATGACTGTGACTTAAGCCCTAAGGATCCTACTTAAAAAGACAAGGTCATTCCTAAGTGTCATCAGAACAAAGAGTCTCATAGGAAAGCAATTTTGCTGCTGCCAGGAGAACAGTGCTGGCCTGGCTGTTCTGTGATCTGAGTTTTCCGGCCATTAGCTTCAGCTTACTGGCTTTGGAACCCAGTGAACAATTACTCACCAATGATCACCACAGCATTTAAGACCAGCTCCAGAAATAAAGCTTGAGTTTCATTATTTCACAGGTTCCATCATTGGATGTTGCCCAGCCATCTGGATACCTTTATTCGTCTTCTCTTTCCTTCGATTTCCTTTGCCGTGAATTGTGGCTAATACCACCTTGTATCTTCCAAATCGGGATTCTGAGCAGTTATTCTTAGCACAGCATCCTCTGGATCCACATTTACCACGATATTCTCACACTGACAGTGGTAAGCTGGTGACCCAATTCTTTCCCCTTGGCTATGGTTCCCCCCCACCCCCCCACCCCCCCCCACCCAAAACACACACTATTTCCTGCTCAGAAGATGATCTCAGACAATTTCTCTGGTTAGAATTAGAATGAAACCTCCAATCAGGTGTCAAAGATTCTAGAAAGCAGGGGTGGCCTGAGCTCTGCCTACTTCAGAAAGGCTGAACACTTCTGACTTCCCTTCAGACCTTTGCTTACTGCAATAGTCTGTTTCCATCTGTCATCTTCTGGAGTCTTTAGTGAAAACAAAGGCAACATTGCAGTGAGACTCTAAACTGGAGCAAGTTCCAACTCTATTTGTTCTATTCTTGAAAGAGTACTGGTTCAGGGTCAGGGAAATCAGGGCAAATATGGAAGCTATCTCAAGATCACATGATCCTGACGTTTTATGGAGCTGTTGGCCAGGAAAAGAGGGAGGCATAGGATTGAAGAAGCTCATTGGACTAAATTATCTTCAATGTTTACATCATTCTCCAAGTATACAGGGATCTTTAAGGCCATCTAAAGAAGACTTTGGTTTAGTCAAATGACCCAGATAGAGACCTAGGAGTGAAGGCATATTAATAAGGAATAAAACCATGTATAAGAATTTAACAGGCCAGAGCACTTAGAGCAGCTGTTCTCAACCTAAGGGTGAAAACAATGGAAAAACCATGTATTTTCTATTGTCTTAGAAACTGAGACACTATTCAGTAGCAAAATCACAGTTACAGAGAAGCAATGAGAATGATTTTAGAGTTGGGTTCACCACAACAGAAGGAACTATTTTAAAGGTTGAAGCATTAGGAAGGTTGAGAACCAGTGGTTTAGAGCCTCGTTAGACCTTCTTCTGACATCCTTTCCTTCTCCCTCCTAATTTCCCATCTTTAATTCTTGTTTTCTATTCCACTTTTAAAGACATCATTTATGCACAATAAAATTTACTTACTCAAATGGTGCACTTAGGGGAAATCTAGTCTTTGCAAACACTTCAGTAATTCTTATCACAATAAGGAAAATAGAAGTTCTGATCATAACAACAGTTTCTCTCATTAGTCTTTGTTGGTAACTGCCTCTCTTTATTCCTGGACTTCAGTAAATACTGAGCTTTGTGTAACATTATAGTTTTGTTTTGTTTTGTTTTCTAGATTTTGTATCAATGTTATTATGCATGGCAGTCATTTGTTCTATCTTATGTAGATCATAGTCTTTTAAATGGTTACCCTAATTTTTTTCTATGTCAATGTTCTGTTTCTTTCTGATGTTAACATTTCAAATATGCATAGAGTACATTTGTTTATGTGTTGGTTAGTTGGTTTAAAACTGGCTATTTCCATTTTGGCTACTATCAATAAAATCTACATGAACTGTTACATTTAAGAATGTATGAATATTTTTCTCTAAGCCTGGGAATAGGAGTTCTAGGTCAAGTACAAGTGTATGCCCAGAGTGTTTATCTTTGTATCAGGTGCCAATGTGTTTTTTTTAACAAGGGTTTATAGCTACAATTTTTAATTCCAATAATAATATCTAAGAGTCCTAGCTTTGTGTACACTTCTCAACCCTTGGCAATGTGCAGACCTTTTGCCAACTAAAACAAACAAAAACACAAAAAAAATATCTTGTGGGTTTTTATTTAGAATATTTTGTTACAAGCGTTCTTTATATATTCTGTATAAAAGCTTTTTCTTTAAATAAATATTTCAGAAGTATTTTCTTCTTAGTGCTGATTCATGGTTTTATGCTATTAATTGTGTCTATAAGAGAACAAAACTCCCTAGCTGGGGAGAGAGCTCAGTTACAGAGTATAGGGAAGTCCCTGGCTCCAACCACCAGCATCATCTTTAGCCTTGGCAATGTTCACCTCTTCTTTTCCCATACTTGATAATTGTTTACAGTTTATTGAAGAAACCTTTGCTAACCCATTGTTATAAAGATTTTCTCTGTTCACCTCTATATGTTTTATCCTCTGAGTTCCTTCTGTTAAGTTCATGATTCATTTGATTTAAATGTTTGTGCATACTAAGAATTGATAGTTAAGGATCAATTTTTCATGGCTATAATATTTTATTTATGAAAATATCTGCAGTCCTCTCACAATGCATTTCTGAAAAGGGTGTGATTTCCTACAGATTTACCTAATTATTTCTGTCTAATGACCAAATGTGTTTTATGTGTGACTCTGCTTTTAACTATATTTTGTTCCATTGCTGCAAATTTCTTATTCCAATTTCAGTAGCTCTCCTGAAAAATATTGCTACATATTATTCGTTGAAATTGCTGAACATCACTGTTCTTTTCAAAAAATGGTTTAGTTTGTTTCCTTCATCTGTCCTTGAATTTTTCAGAGTTTGCTTTCCAATTCCTTCAAAGGAATGATAAGGATTTTGATTGAAATTGCATTAAATCTGTGATTAACTGGGAAGACTTTTACTTATGTTAGCTCTTCCTGGTAACAAATCCTATCCTGTC
Source organism: Mus musculus (assembly GCF_000001635.26). Taxonomy (NCBI): domain Eukaryota; kingdom Metazoa; phylum Chordata; class Mammalia; order Rodentia; family Muridae; genus Mus; species Mus musculus. Next base: position 81,750,541 of record NC_000075.6, on the reverse strand, counting down.
AGTTTCTCCAAGTGACAGTCTTGCCTCAGATTTATAGCACAGCATAAGTTACCCTGTCCTTGAGCTTCTTTTGGCCTCTTGATGGTACCTTCATTAGATCTTAAATGGTAATAGTTCTTTTGCTAAGTTCAAGTGTTTTAGGTTTTAGCTATGGCTGAACAATATTCTTGGTACCAAATTGTATCTCTTTAAGTAGTGAAGCACTCTATGTTCAGTGACTTAAAAGAGTGAACTCTTCCTGCATTTCTATTGGATAACTTTGACTTCCCCTACATAGTCCTTCTTGCATTAGCTGGAATCACTGGGATTATTGTCCATCCCCCTGATAGGCAGCATCATTTGAGGATGTAGTCATATGCTTGGCAATTGGCATCGATTGACAGTATGGCCACACTATTGTCTCTAACTAATGGTCTGGATGCTTCATAACTTAACACCTTCATCCAAGACACAGAACAGAGACTGCAATATCTCCTGAGGCTTGAGCTAACTCCCAAATAAATCTATCACAATCTGTTGATGAAATAAGAGGCCCTAAAGATTCCAGCACTGACTCTCAATTTAAAAACTAAGAAAGCACAAAGCTATGTTTCAAAGAATTTAGCACAGAATGAGAAGAATTATCTTAGTCAAAAGTGCCAACAATTTATTAAAGATTTTTGACAATTTTTATTGTTATATGGAAATTAGGGTGCTACTAAAGTATCTGAACTATAAATAAAGGTACTTCATTATGTAGTCTCTATGAATCACTTTATATTTGATTGATAAAATTGATAATGAAATAGTTTCAACACTAGCTTCTTCCTTAAAGCACTTTTATCACAGTTTTTATGTTCCTGAGTAGCATAGCAACTACTTTACATTATTTTTTTTTCTGAAATTCCCTTTCCACTTAATTTTTTCTTTTCTTTTCAAGGCAGAACATTTTCAAATTTTGTTGAGTAGAATATTAATGTGACCCTCCCTCCCCCCAGG